>NC_056728.1:301819805-301929805 GCF_019279795.1 Protopterus annectens
ATATCTGTATATAGTAATGTATATATATATATATATAGATATAGATATATATATATATATATATATATATATATATATATATATATATATATATATATATGTAAATATATGTGACTGTAAATATACACATGTATATAGCTAGGATATGATACAGCAGTTACGAATTACATATGTTCACAGGCCGTGCATATGGGGGTGAGGGGTCCAGTAAACAAATGTGTAACATGTAGCATCAACCCCCGCACCCCCCCAGCTAGGCCAGTGAGACATATAGACACACAATAAAAGTAAACACATCACTGCTTTCCAGACCACCGGCAGGATACTACCAGTGGGAGAGACCTGCCAGGTCTAATCTTGAAACATAGACATTGATGTCCCTTGTGGGATACCCAGAAATTAATGATCATCGGAATCAGTTCCAGTAATGATTTATCAAACCAGGCTGTAGACGTACATGGACCAGTAGGTTGTGCAAGCCTGATAACCCATGGATCGACACAACGTATGACATGTGTCCTGACACGTGGAGAGTGGGCAGTGTGCAGTGGTGTGTTTATACCCCACCTGCACCCACAGTAAGGATGAGTGCTGTAGAGGAGGGGCAGGTGGAGGAACTATGGGTATGCAATTATGGGCCTAGGCATGCAGGTGTTGGCTGGCGCAGTCATATTAGAACCGCCCCAGGCATGTAAGTAATATTCCGAAATGGGCATAGCTGACACCCATACCTATCAACCCCTAGGAGCAAATCCACTTGACAGGACATAAACCATTGGGGGAACAAATAGGGACCATACCTCTGAACTGTCCCTGATTTCCAGGGACGTCCCTGATTTCGACTCAAATTCTAACTCTGTTCCACGTAATCCCTCCTAAAACTAGTGACTTTTGGAGGAAAGGTGGTGAATTACACGTAATGAATAATGACAACAATTAAGAGTTATAAACATCATTTACCTCAGAAAATGTGTATGAATTCATATGCTCTGAGTCTGTCAATGTGTCAGGTTAATAGCACTAATAATTTAAATGTGTCCCTGATGTTGTTATGACGTGTCCCTGATTCAGTTGATATTTGTCCCCAATCGTTTGAGAGGTCTGATAGGGACAGAAAGCACATATTCCACTTACAACCTTAGAAAGATGATAGAATATTAGGTATGCAGTAACATGACTCAGCTGAAGGATGTGGGTTCCAAAACCCAATTACTTGTTTGTATTGAAGAGTGTCAGTTCCCATGTATTAGCCAGACAGGTGCAGATTGTAAGAGGAACACACCAATAATATGAATCAAACTCTGGACAGGCCACGGATTCCGTACAGTCGAACTGCATGCTTTCGCCTAATGGGCAGCCATTCCCGATACTGTAGGCATGTAATCCGATATAATAGGTAACACAAGGTAATATCGTAGCATTAACTCTCACCCAAGGGTGTGAGTGTCAGATGCAATCACCAAATGCAGTGCATTTGCAAGTGCGGGAGCAAGCGGGTGTAAGCCTGTTTGGCCGCCAGTATGTGAGTATTACACTGGTGAAGCAATGTAGAGGCAAACTGAGTGTAAGAAACAGTAACCGGAGGTTAGCATTGCTTAACTCCATGCAAACCCATGCACACCCGCTCACAACTGCTTTAATGTGCCTTAATCACTCTGTATCCAATGGTCTTGTTCTGCCCAGCAGCAAAATAAACGGCCTGTGCAAGGCTCGAAACCAGCACCCTGCACACCCAGCTAATGTGATTTACCACTAAGCCATGGCAGATATACAGACATCGGATGTTATCACAAACATATCATCCAGCACAGTCATTCAACAGTATAGGAACTGTATTCCATCATGTAGATGTATGTGTGTGTGTTTATGTCCAGATATAGATACATACATACATATAGATATATCAAGAATGTCCCATGTGACAACAAAGCATTAAAAAGGAATGAAAAGGGAAACACCAGCAATGCCTGTATTATGTAGTGGTGTTGTCCTATGTAATATCAAGACTCCCTCAGACAGACATGTGTCATTAATACACGCAAACATTTGTACATTGGCCAAATACATCACTCTGTGCATTTCATTTACATTAACACAACAGTTCCTGTCCAATCATTATGTGAGAACAGTACTCTTGCAAGGTGCTGTGTGCAACATCATCATCATGATAAAGGTAAATGGGGTAACCATAGAGGGACCAGTAGTGTTACGTGTACAATGGGGTCACCTGCATCATGTGTACCTGGAACCATTAGCAATCATGTGCATACCAGGATCGTGTGCCTGAGAGACAGGGGTGAGGACAACTGGAGTATGTTGTGATTCATATTAAAAGTGTTACATGTGTCCAGTGGACACATGTATGAAATGGACAGCTATGTATGATGCAAATGTTGTTCTAGGAACTGATTGGCCTTTTGTGTCCGTAGGGTGAGAATGGGATGTGGGAGAAGGAGAGTAGGTGTGCTCGTGGAGGATAGGTTGGGTAGGATGACAGATAAGACAGCATACAGGGTCGGTATATGACACATGTAGGGGGATACACCTTGGACGAGGAGGGGTGTTTGGCAGTCACAAGCCTATGAGCCCCCAGATGGAAACAGTGGGATGGAGGTCCCCAGCCATGGGCAGCCACCACTGCACCAAAACAGCCGCAAAGGTGGCAGTGCTGGGGGCTGTCTAGGAGGGCCAGACTCACCCTGTAAATGTGACACTCTGCCTTTGAGCTGGTGTATCTGGCCTTGAAAACCCTTATAGAGCCCCCTACACACCATGTCCAGGACTGTATAACAGAGGACAAGTCCCTGTCTGGGCCTGCTCCCAGGGGGAACAAGCCCCATCCTCAATGGTGGTTCAACCAGAAGGTGGTGCAGAGCCAACAGAGGTAGAGGTCCAAGGCTGGGCCTCAGATGTGCTGGTGCCCGGTGCCATGGCCAGCTGAAGTGGGACAGGAGGTTCTGCCGGGACCTCCAAACCCATGCAGCCTATGGTGTTGCAGTTTTAACACAGATATGGCTTAGTAATAGTCAACAGCATTCAGGATTGCTTATAACAGCATGCAGAGATATGGCCATCAAACCAACACAACAGATGGCATACATTTGCAGAGGGAGCACAACACATGCATATATGCTGCATGATATCTGTAAAAGTGTAGAAGACTTGTGACTGCAGCTATGAACAGTGGTCCATTATTGGCATGTCACTGAGAACCCCAGACAGTGACTGTCATACCACTGTTTCATGTGACATATGTCCAATCAGGGATGCGATGGCAGTAACTCTCATCACTATCACCATGCACTGACTGCAATCCTCACACTATGCTTCTGCAGTTCACAGATGTGTGTTCAGTGAGTAACACAGGAAACAAATGGTTCCACACACTGACCAGTCCACAGATGACCTTACAGATGGGGGTTCCCTCACAAACAGAGCACTGTCTTGTCAGTTTTAAAACATGCAGAATAGCCATTACCGTGCACAACTTGTTAAACTGGCAGTAGTCTCAATGAAGCATAGCTACACTTACATGCTGTAGTCATGTCTGGCACATCACCCTCCTGTCTTTAGGCTATTTTCCACTGTGTATGTTGTTTGAGGAACATCTAGATATCATCTGTGATGCCGTTTACCAAACACCATATCCAGGTTCCACTCACAGTGACTGCCATGGACAGACACCAACATGATGTTCCTAGATATTGTACTGTGTTTCCATGTGATTGGCTATGGGAACATCACCACAGCTGTTCCACATGCAATCAGCTAGAGGAGGACTGCAATAGGTGCAGAGGCCATCTCCTGATCATGACCATCACTTACAAAACACAAGCTGCTGCTGAGCAGGTGTACAACTCCACATTTACCAGAGAGTGTGTGGGAGGGACAGACAGAGGCAAAGTACATCAGAGAAGGGCTTGGAAACTAAAACCTAAGCATCGTCTGTTACACACCTACCAGTACAGGGGTTCAAACCTCTGACTGACTAGTCATTACTATTACAACTGCATGCAGTTACTCTATGTGCTACAAAGCTGACATGTTGGTGTGCTGTAAGAACATATATGTGTGCTAGTGAGCGACATCTGCAACAGAGATATAGCAGACATGCATTAGGTGTAGCACACATGGCTGTCCACATGAACAGATGTCATTGTCAACACAACCACACTTTCTAATGGACTCACATTGCCACCCTTTGCCAGGCCCACAAATACTCTTCCTAACTACTTAGTTTGTCACACTGCAGTAATGTACAGGTACTACATGCACCACAGGGGATATCCGGAGGTTCTATGAGCTAGGGCATGTGAATGTGTCTGACATCAGTCAGTATGCCAATGGGAGTTATACTGGGTGTGACTGTGGTTGGTAGCATCATACCCCACACACAGACACAAGGTGCCAGTACTGACGTGCTTGTGTGCATTGCTTCATGGGTGTGTAGTGGTTGGCTGTGCAAGATGGCTGTACAAGGCTGGATGAGGAGTAATCCTTGACAACATGCCACCCGACAATGGTGTGCAGTGTGGTACAGGAGTGTAGTGTCTGCAATGTCCCACACAGATGGGTATTGTATGAACTGTCCTGACATCCTGGTTACCATTGTGTATGGCCATTGCTTTGCAATGCATGCCATGTCTGTGTTTGATAGTTCTTGACATGGACATTGCCTGGGAGGTGCACATCCCACAATAATGTACAGTGACATGTACAAGTGTACCTGGTTTGGCTGGCACATGTTTTGTACACAGACTGTTATCCTCAGATATGCCAATAGTGGCCTGGTGTGGCAGGACCTGCTTATAGACAGCAGGTTGACCCTGCACCTGCATTGATAGCATGATACAGGTATTCCCTGGTGTCAGTGGCATCAGTCCATACAGGGCATGTGTGTGAGGCATTGTATGGCCTCTGTGGATGACATTTGATGGCACCACATATGTTGCAGGCATCCAGTGGGGAACATATTGAAGGCACATTTTCCACAATTATGTGCCTATTGTACTTAGTGCCTTGCCCTCTGCAGCCCACTGTAATCACACCATGCCTACTATCTGTCATCAATGTGCAGGGTAGTAGCAACATAGCGGGATATTCTAGACAAGTGTGTTTGTGTATGACATATGGGTTCAGAACATATTTCGGGTAATACTAGGGCTGCATACCTTGTTCACCAGGCCTTTGGCCAGATGTAGGGGTATGGCTTGCCAACACAGTCCCTTGGCTGATTGACATCTGTACTCCTCGTGAGGTGGACATTGTAACATATAATATGGACATCATATAGGAAAACTACAAAATCCACTACCCAACATGTCCAGTAATTAGACATTGACAGCCACCTCCACACAGGCTCGGACGGTCAAACGCACACACCTGCCATGTCTTGGAATAGAACCTGCATCTACCTAATTTATCACACTATAGCATTATGCAGTTACAGTACGAGCTAAGGAGTTACTGGGTTATAGCAGTCCCAGAGGTGTATTACTAGGTGGATGACAACAGCAGGATTGACAAAGGTGGTTATGTGAATTGTAAAGAGTGTCCATACTCTAAAAAGGATTGTCTTTTTCGGAAGCAGACACACACAGTTGGCCTATCTTGGAATAGAACCCCTACCTAACTAAGTTATTACATTATAGCACTGCACAGTTACAGCATGCGCTTCAGAGATTGCTGGGTTGCAGAAGTCCCTGAAGTGTATTTCTAGGTGGGTGACATCAGCAGGATTGCCAAAGGTGGTTATGTGAATTGTGAAGAGTGTGCATACTCTAAAATCATTGTTACTTTCTCAAGCAGACAGACTCACACAGTTGGCCTCTCTTGGGATAGAACCCATACCTAACTAGTTTATCACACTACAGCAAAATGCAGTTACAGTGCACCCTATGGTGAATACTGGGTTACAGTAGTCCTGGAGGTGTACTTCTAGGTGGGTGACATGAGCAGGAATGCCAAAGGTGGTTATGTGAATTGTAAAGAGTGTGCATACTCTAAAAAGCATTATTACTTTTTCAGGCCGACAGACACACACATTCGGCCTGTTGTGGAATAAAACCCCTATTTAACTAGTTTATCACATTACAGCGATACACAGTTACAGCATTCGCTACAGAGAATACTGGGTTACAATACTCCCGGAGGTGTATTTCTAGGTGGGTAACATCAGCAGGATTGCTAAAGGTGAATATGTGAATTGTAAAGAGTGTGCATACTCTAAAAGCATCATTTCTTTCTCAGGCAGGCAGACACACACAGTTGGCCTGTCTGGGATTAGACCACCTACCAAACTAGGTTAATACACTACTGCATTACGCAGTTACAGTGCACACCATGGAGATTAGTGGGTTACAGTAGTCCCAGAGGTGTATTCGTAGGTGGGTGACATCAGCAGGATTGCCAAAAAACGACATTTCAAGTTTTACTGCGAGTTGTACATGTCTGTTACGTGCATGTATCCACTGCTTACGGTCACCAAAACAAATTTACACCTGCTTAAAAGTGCTTTATGCAGTCCTAATTGACAGTGTCAACAAGACTTGCAAGTCTAGAACCCTGGACCATGCACACTGAGGTCACTGGACGTACTGCTAAGCCATCTGGGTTGTATATATCTTGCATGGAGTTTATAATGCACATCTCACTACAGGTATTCCACAGTACTGAAAACAAATGGGACAGTCACTTTGTGTACATATATACAGTACCCTTGAATATACTGTACTCTGTGAAACAACAAAGACAAGTCTCCATTTGTACAACTGTCATAACTACATATATATATATATATATATATATATATATATATATATATATATATATATATATATATATATATATACATACACCTATGGGATGTGTACACACACATATATATATATAGCCATATATATATATATATATATATATATATATATATATATATATATATATATATATATATATATAGATATATACACACATCTGAACACCCTTTGTGACACAGAAGGGTTCCAAAGGAACTGACGTGTACACAAAACAGAGGCATCTCTTGTGTTATAACATTTAAATCTTAAGCAGTTCACCAGAGAAGGGATGGTTGATGTGTATGTGGAGTTTCGGGTAGGGAATGATGGCTAATGTAATCCACCCTGGGGATTGTGGAGTTAGGGTGGGGGAATGATGGGTATGGTCTTACACCCCGGCAACCACTTCTGTGTCACTGCTCGACAGTGGCACTGGAAAATAACATACCCAACTATAGTTGTGCTTGACTGTGTATTCTTTACCATCCCTAACTATGTAATACTTTGTAGACACCGGTCATCACAGATGGCTACCATGGTGTGCTAAAAGACATTACACATGTGTATGCCTGGCTATAGGGTAGTCACACACACAAACACGCACATGCCTGCCAGTATTGTGCATACATATCTTGCCTATGTAAAGGTAACTAGTACAGTGGCATGCAGCTGAGTTATGTGCCACAGAACACATACAATTACACTTACTCTGATTCCACTTCTGAGTTGGGTGACATCACAGGACTGATTACTTACAGTGGGGAGGGTGGAAGAGAGAGGTTTAGCAGTTGACAAGTATAAAGGCCAGTGCAAAAGGTGGTATATTTTTGGAATGCGTCAAAACCCACTGTCATGGCAGCATGCGGACACAAATATACCCACACAACCACACTCAGCCATTTGCTGACACACACACTCAGGCATTTGTTCACACACACACACACACACACACACACATACACATATACATATACACACACACACACACACACACACACACACACACACACACTGTTGCAAGTGGTGGGTTCAGAACTCCTGCTTATCTACAGATCATTATTACAATACTACACAGTTACGAAATGCACCACAGAGATTACACAAGCCAATGCAGTCAGAATGCCCTTCTAAGATTGAGACAACAACAGGGAAACTGACAGTCATGAAGTACATAGCTGTAAACCTGTGTGTTTAAAGTAGGTGTCCATTACAACCTGTATGCACAAACAAGACACAGCATCTGCAGGTAGTACATAGGTAGGCCTGTGAGGTATAGTTGTAGCACAACAGAAACCTGAACTGGAGTATGCCCATCTGTGGAATGGACAACTACTATCACTATATAGGGTTACAGTGGGCATGCTCATACACTTAGCAGCACAGGGCCATTTGGGATGCACTATGACTACAACTACACAAGGTTATACTGGGCATGCTCATACACTTAGTAACAAAGGGCTTGTTGGATGCACTGACTCAAATTACACAAGGTGGCAGTGGGTACGCTCATACACTTAGTAGCACAGGGCTGTTTGGGATGCACTCCAATTCTAATCACAGAAGGCCACAGTGTGCATGCTTATACACTTGCATGTACAGAACACATTGTAATGGACTCCTATTGTAAACACACAGGTTTACAGCTATGTACATCTTACCGGTCAGTATATATGCACATCATACTGGTTTACTACCTGATACCTGATTCCTGTATGTGGCCCGAAAATGATATAGCTGTGTCTGTGCTGTGTGATATACATGCATACATGTACATGAAGTACTGACATATATATGTTAAGTATACACATTCATGCATGTGTGGATGTGACAGACAATAGGTTACCTGGGAAACACAGGCGGATGCTACCTACAGCATGTGTCATACACCTTGCTGCCCTGAAAGGCATACATTGATAGCAAGTTGTGAACAGTGACATTATACATGGAACAGTGGCATGTGCAAGCATAATGTGTGAGCCACATTGTGTAATGGTACTGAGGTGCAGGTGTCAAGATGTCCTCTCCTGGCTGTGTTAGTAAGTGTCATTATTAGCAGGACTGCTACCCTAAGTATATCTCACATTGGTCATATACACAATTTCTGCTGCTGTCCGTCACCTTACATGAGGCATTTACAACCAAGCACATTACTGCCACTCACAGTGATGTCATGGTATGAGTGGCAATTGCTAGACCAAAACAATGAGCCAGTGTCCTGCTGTTATTATGAGGTTGTCCAGTGTCTGTCATTTCGGGCTGTCATGACTGAATGACAAGCCTTCAACACAGACCACATGCATCCATGTTTCATGTGTGTGTGCATAAAACTTAGGTCACATTTACCCATATAGCCACATTCCAAGGCAAATGTCCTACACCCAGAAGTAACACCCTGACACCTACAAGGCAATTGCACTGGATGCTTATGCTAACTAGTGCTAGATGTGTGGCTTTAGTAATCTATTTGCTCAATGTAGAACCTACAATGGGGAATACTGACATCTGTGCAGTGAGGAACACCTAGCTGAAGGCACTGTAGTGCACAATTGCACTACCACCATATAACTCATATCCAGACATGTAGGCCATAACAGTGGTATGGACCATTCCAGGTGGTGGCATCCACATATTCATAAAGGCTACTCACATGTAAAGACCACTACTCTGACATAACTCATCACAGATGAGTCAGGTACAGGTGACAGTGGCAAATGCTGCATTCTAGGTTGTATCCTCATAATCATCCACCACCTTGTCCCCAGACTACCAACATCCATCCATCTGTGGTATGACATAGTATGGTAGACCACCAAATGACCCTTGATTGGTGGACTGTACCTAGGCCTACATCAACTGTGCAAAGTAACCATGTGCAGACACAGCTGCATAATGTGTTATGCAATGCAATAATACCACTGTTTGTAACCAGTGCAGTTGTAAACATACCAGGGCCCCTCGGATGTTGTCAGCATTAACACGGTCGACTGTTGCTGTACACCAGTAAACAACACCCTCATGGTTGGATATGACCGAACTGTACCAGCCCTGGATATGTACATCCCACACTCATACAACATAAATTACATTACCATAGCTTCCGTTATCCTTTCTACATACAGGTGGCTACAGTCATTACACACATGCACATGACAGATAGCATGCTAACAGTACATAAGGTTTGATATCTATGTTAACAGAGGTAATATTCCCTCTCTAATGGTCACCCATGACACCTATCATATCATACAACACCCCATGTGTCATGTATGTCATTAGACATGTCCACCTAATGCAATGCCTACAAACATACTCAAATAACAGGATCATAGGACCTACACAAGGCCTGTATTGACAGACCCAGGGAAATCCAGCTCTGCTCTGTATGTTCCTGAGTAGTTACAGGTGATATGTTCATGACATGTACAGCCATGTGTGGCCACAGCTACTACATATACCCCATGTCAACAATCGCAAGCCATGCATGCTGTGTGCTGTCTGGACATTAGCCTTAGTACCACAATATCCAGTACATGCTGGTGTGAGATCTTTACAAGCCACAGACCTCGCACATGCTTGAATGAGTGTACTGCCTAGCTCTAACAGAGCACATTGCTGGCACTCTTCCAGTAAACATGAAGTGTGTGTGGCAAATATGATGTGCTCACTGTTGACCATTACAGTGCCCTGGCTTCACCATGGCACTGTCAAGTAACAGTTTGTAGGAGCATGACATGGAATAATGCTGTGTGTGTCTCGCTATGTGCTGTTGTCATATATGTACACTTGGCTACTCGGTGAAGGTGGTGGTGTATTTCCAGTACGAGAATACAACATCCATTATGGTGTAATGCTCGTCTATGTTTCACACATTGTGTGGGAAGGTGTGCTATGTATCCTCTTGACCTGCTAGTGCACTTACTGATGTAGACTGCATATGTGTACATATATTGATGTTTGTGTAGATTCCATGTGTGTGCACTGTCTGATGTCTGAAGGTGACTGTTGTCTTAGTACATCATGCTATTGCAATACAGCCTCAACATTGCCAACTGTATATGGTGATATGCTCTAAGTACAGTAAGCTGTACATGAGGTATGGACAGATGTTTGGACATGACTACTAAGTGGTGGGGCTTCTTTGCAGATGAATGATTACTGAGGACAGCTCACTGGTGTGTTACAACCATTCCTACACTAACCTGTGTAACTGCTAAGGTCAGGTTTTGTTAATTGAAGTGGAAGACAGACATTGTAGAATGCAGTAAGGGTGACACTGAAGGCAAACCTCATGACACATGTAACAGTAATACTTCTCTTGTGCATATATTGTGCATATATCAGCACAGTTGGCAAAGGAAAGAGTCAGTAAGCTTTGTAGCGAATGCGATATTGCTGTACTTCTGTAATACCTATCATGAGATAGGCAGGTGTTTGATTCACAGCACTGGCACGTGTGGGTGTGTGTGTGTCCATATATGCCACGTATGGCTGGGAATACATCCCACATGTTTTCACTTTCCTGAACACTGTTGTTGACACCAGTACAGAGTGAAGTGTAGAAAGAAAGGCAGAGGCAGGTGGTTGAACCTCACACATGTAAAGTGTCTGTATGTGTGTGACATAGGTGTATATCTTTGTGAATGCCACAGTGTGTGTGTGTGTGTGTGTGTGTGTGTGTGTGTGTGTGTGTGTGTGTGTGTGTGTGTGTGTGTGTGTGTGTGTGTGTGTGTGTGTGTGTGTGTGTGTGTGTGTGTGTGTGTATATGACTGTCCGGTCCCTGGAGTTAAGCTGTATTTTGCCATAGTGAAATGTTAATGCCCCCTCCCCCATCCACTCAATGCAATCTAGTATCCCTGTTGATATCATCAATCATAGACGGGCATTCTAACCGCCTGTTAACATGTACACCCTGGGGTGTGACCTGTTGTTACATAGCCTACTGATGGACCCCCCTCTCCACATACACTCACTACACTGTAGTATCCCTGTCAATGTCCTCGATCTTAGGCCATTCTGACTACCTGTACATGTGTAATCTCTGTGGTGCATCTTGTAATTATGTAGTACTATAATGATGATATGCACATAAGCAGGTGGTTCTCATCTGAACACTGGCAACTGTGTGTGTGTGTCAGAGTGTGTGTTACTGTGTCTGTAAATCCCTGAGTGCGTGGGTGTGTCTGTGTTTGCATGCTGTCATGGCAGTGGGTATTACTGCTTCCCAATGAGAAGCCACTATTTCCACTTGTCTTTACCCTTGTCATCCACCATACCACTCTTTCACCTCCTCCCTGCTCCAGGTAACTATACCTGTGATGTCGCTGGATGTGACAGCTCTGAACACATTAGATTACTACACAGCTATCATGCTCTTGGATCATTAGAACAGTAAACATAATCGAAACATGGGAGAATATAACTGTGATGTGGAAGCTACAAAGTGCATGCAAGTATTGTCATACTGACCTGTGGGTAGTCAACATGTACATATGGGACACTAACCGCAAACACCGACATCCCCCGGCACATGCAACTACACCTGAAAGAGGAAGGCAGAACGTCAAGATCAACATGCTGTTAGTGTTGTTACACATGATACATACTGTCAAACATACAAAATGCATTCTAAAACTGTAATACATAGTATGTCTGCTGCCTGTCAACACTACTCAACAATATTAATCTACAATTGTCTACCTAGTATGTTCACCCTGTGCATCAGACCATATGAGCATGTCCCTGGACTGATGGTGTGGATTACAGGGATGCGGCACAATATGCACAGTGCGATAAAGTTTGCCAGATGCCTAGGCTGCACCATTGGATGACATCATATGTGTGTGTTAGGGCCTGTGATATCATTGGACATGTGTGGATGTTATGCGTGTGTGTGTGTTGAGGTGCCTTACATTTGTTTCCGGTGTGTGTGTGTATGCATGCACACAGGTCTGGCATATAGCTGGCCTACACAGGGGTATTTGTGACAGCTGCAGACTGTACAAGGCAGGTTTCACAGTTCACAGCGTCCGGCCATGGACACATAGCCTGAGCCTGCCAGGGGTTGCACGGGCACTACCAGGCAGAGGTCCAGATTGGGTACTGTCTGATGACATGTGTCCACTGGAATCGTGTCCTGTTGGGACCGTCCAGAACCATGTGCACATGGCCTGCTGTGTCCTGGTGTGAACTGCACAGGACCAGCTGCACTGCTGCTACTACCGCCACTATGGGAGGGGGCATGTGCCGTAGCATGTTCATGTAAACCTTCAACAGGTGATGTAGCTGACCTACGTCCATGTGCCCGACGCCTCACCAGATGTTCCACCACAGACATTCCACGCTCGAGGATTGACATGCCATGGTCAACGTCTCCCACCATGTCACCCAATTGTCTATCCAAAACATCTGCAAGATGATGGTGAACATTTGCAAGTAGCTAAATCTATAAAGCAGCTTCAGGATAGAGGTGGATGAATATCTTATGAATAAATCTCCTTTAGCAAACCATCAAGAACCACCACAGCTTTAAAATCGTCAATCTTTTATTCCAACAATATTAGAGAAATGTTGTAAGTGCTTTCGGGTATACACCATACCCTTCTTCAGACATATAACTACTAACTTCTATTAAGCATTTAAATAGCAAAAAGAGCACCAGATTTAATTACATTAGTAAAACAAACACGGAAGCACTTCTCCAGCTGAACACCAGAGTATTTTGTTCAACAGCACCAAAAACAAATCCACAGAAAAACGTTAACGCTGTTTTAATAATCACACAATATGCGTTTTCGTCTCCACAAACACGTAAGACTTCATCAGACAAAATTAAAAACTGTAACTACATATTATATATTCTCATATGATTTAAATCAACCAATAAAATCCGTTCCTTTGTAATTCCATTGACAAACCTGCTAAAAAGGCTCATTAATTAACTAACTCAGAATTAAAAACACACCTTGATGTTCTTCATAAACAAAACTAAAATTTGTGCTTGTTTAAAATTCATTTTTCCACAATAAATATTACTTTAAATTAAAAACATATAATTAAATAAATATTACATATATAAATATATAGAAAACTATTAATATTATTGTTTAAAAAGTCACATTTTATTAAAAAAATCCCTTTACTTTACTTCATGTTCAAAAAGGTTAAATAGGAATAGCACCATCTGCTGTTCTTAGAGAGCTATTGCCAATAAACACTAAATTTTGGCTGCTCTCAGTTTTAACACAGAAGTTAAGGAAATGTGGTCATTAAGACCTGGACTGTTTGTTGCATCTAACAAAATCTGCCACCAGAGTTCTTTAAATTCTAATCTTTCTTCCCAAAGGCCTCCCCTAATCTCCTTTTTGACCTGATCCAAGACAAAAAAGCAGAACCTAGCTTTGTCACATTCTAATGTATGCTTGAATAGAGCATTTGTTTCTTTTTTCTTTGATATTTCGTAAATATGCTCGTAGATTCTCTTCTTCAATGCTCTTTCAGTTTTCCCCACATAATATGAATTACATTCCAAGCATAAGGAGAGATATACCACCCCTTGTGAGTCACAATTAAAATAGCCAGAAGCATAAATGTTGATGTCCCTGATTGGTAATAAAATCTCCATCTTGTTACTAATGTATGGGCACTGATTACAGTGACCACACTGATATGTACCATATTTTTTATTTTTATTATTATTAAATGGTAACATTTTAATAGGAGTTCTATTTGTATTGTTATTCTCCAGCAGATTCTTAATACTTCTGCCATTTTTATACACTATTTTAGGCATTTCTTTTTTAATATTCGTAATATCAGAAAAGGAAATAAAATTATTCCATTCTTTCTGGAAAATCCTTTTCACTTTAGTGTTAAAAGTATTGAACTCCATTACCAATGCCGAATTATACTGGGACTCATCTATAACATCAATATTATTGCTCTCAACAGGGGGTTCCAAGCTATTTACATTAGCAGTCCAATCTATACCTTTTATTGGCTTATATTTTGTTAGCCTATTCTGTTCCACTTCTTTTCTAATATTAGTAATAAAATCATGTGGGTAGCCCCTAGCTAGAAACATTCCCTCCAGTGTATTACATTCCTTAAAAAAATCATCATTCCTACTAGTCATGCGACACCCCCTCACAAATTGTCCCTTGACAATATTCTTTTTACAATGTGGGGGGTGCGCACTAGTGAAATGTAAAAAAGAATTGCAGAATGTGCTCTTTCTAAAAACCTTAGTTTCAAAGTCCATATTACTCAAGTTCTTATATATTTCCACGTCCAAATATTGCAATCTATCACTGGACATGGTATAGGTAAATCTTAAAAAATTAGTAGTATTCTGGATATAATTAAAAAATTCCAGAAATTTTTCACTACCCCATTAGTATTAAGGTTCTGGGTCTCTATTATTATTCGAGAAAGGGATATTCAACCTCATTTGCGTATTAGATAACCTAACATCTTTCATTTCATGAGTCTGTGCATGGACACTCTTTTTTTCTAAAATAGGGTTTTCCTTTCCCCTTTCGATCTATCATTTGAGGGTAGACAATGGGAAGAGCATAGGCTCATATTGGAATATATATAGCTTTAAATGTTTAAAGACTGCAACATAAACTAGGCTAGGTTATGATTATGTAGCAAATGTGAGTGCAGATATATTAGTATGCTACTAATATGTTTTTATATTTGATACATTGTTTTAATATTTGATGCATTGTATATATATTTTTGTATTTGTGTGTACATATGTATATTTTAGATTTTAGGAGAGTCTTTTGATAAAATGTGTTTTTACTGCCATCTAATGGTGGAATAAGGGATTTTTTTACACAGAACTTTAATACTAATGTAATTAAATTTTGCGCTCTTTTTGCTATTTAAATGCTTGATAGAAGTTAGTAGTTATATGTCTGAAGAAGGGTATGGTGTATACCCGGAAGGGCTTACAACATTTCTCTAATATTGTTGGAATAAAATATTGACAATTTTAAAGCCATGGTGGTTCTTGATGGTTTGTTAAATAGCATTTGCAAGTGCCTGAATGTTGCCAGTTAATGAATGGACAGCAGCCCTCTGAAGCCTCAGACCTTCTCTGTTTTGTGCCATTCAGCATGTGCCTGTGCCTTCATTACAGCCTGAAACATGCGTCTGGTGACTCCAGCTGATGTGCTTTGTCTCGCAGGGGCATGTTGGCCAGTGGTCCTCCTATGAGCAGCGCTGGGCACATGCCTGCATGGGACATCACTAATCAGTTGACTGGGATCATGGTGTACAGGCACACCTTTCATAGTCTCCACACTTCCCTGTTCCATGCTACCACCCGCCAACTGTTCTTCCTCTATGGACAGTGATGATGGGGTATGTGTAGACAGAGGAACTGTGTGCGAGGATGAGAGGGATACAGGTGGAATGGCAACCAATGGCACAGATTCAGAACCTGACAACCCTGCCTGTGCCTCAATCATACTATCATCATCACTGCTAGAGTCTGTGGGGACACTAACATCAGGTGGACCGCAGGAGAGTAATGCACCTACATCAACACCTGTGAGGGGAAGACAAGAACTGTACATTACAAGTTATACCAGACAGACACACAGACACACATGCTACATGCAGGTGATATGGCAGATGGCATTCAGCTTAGACAATTATAGTTTCAGCTTAGACAATTATAGTGGTAGTTATCATACATCCCTGAGTTGCACACAACAGCATGCATGTGTTATAGCAGATGGCATGCACCTTACACAATTATAGTGGTGGTTAGCATACATACCTGTATTGCACCATTTGTGTTAGTAGCCTATGCCCCATACCTGTAACACAATGCATGCACTGCCATGGTGTGTGCAACATCCAACACATGTTAACAGACCATCGCTGACATTTGTACATCTGCCACTGATGCTTTGTGTTGGCCACCGCCCCTATGTGTGAGGACATGAGCAGAAGGGTATGTCGACTACATACTGTTTGCCTGAGCCCTAGCTTGCATATCTCCCCTAAAGCAGTGCATGTCTGTTCAACATTATTCCGCCTACCCCTGAGCTGAGTCTAGACATTGTGCATGTGGCTGTACACACATGTTTGGCATGGCTGTCCCTACTTTACAATGGTGCCACAGACCAGCACAAGTTTACAGTACACCGGCCTGCTGTGTGGCGTATGACCTTGCCAATAACAAGTAGTATGACATGTCTTCTGCTGACGTGTTGAATGACATGCATGCATGTGTAACACAGTGGTATCCTTTCCAATCTACAATATGGTAATGGTGTCCCAATGCAGGGACGTGTCATACTAACATGGGCCTTCAGCTGATGCAATGTTGTCTGTCTACCCTACAAATATGCAGTGACATACTGCACATTGAGCTGATGTGCATTGCCATTGCATGGCATCATGTGGCTTCACAATTGCTATACAGTGTGAGCTACTGACACAGTTCATAGCCATGACTATGTTCACATACAAAACATATCTAATGTGGAATGTGACCCACGTCACTGAGGTGTATACACAATAAACCCTATTGTGTAATGGGTGACACAGGTCACAGAAGGGTATATGGATGACACACTGGCACATCTGCATCCATATTACTGATGCCTGGCAACTATGACAAAACATGGCTAACTTAACAGTAGTCTATGTCCCACATGCCATCTGTGTACCACACACATATGAGAAGCAGGCATGACAGTGATGTCTGACACAAGCAAGGTGAATGTACTGTATCTGTGGCCAGATGTGGTTGTATGTGTATGTTGTGCAACACATGTATGTATTTGGATACTGTATAGGTGAATGCTTTCATGTCGTGACACACTCAAGATGTTCAAGACATGTTATGTGGTGGTTTCATGTTATGCCTACACAAGCTGCGCACAGGCCTGTATGATGTTTACTGTTTTACATCTGCAATATCACAATTACACAAAGACCATAGTTGTATTGTGTCGAGCCAATGTACAACAGGGTGTACACACATGTACATCACTTCTACTGTGTGTGTTGCTTAATGTCTCTGGCCACCCTCCATGGCCATGAGTACACATGTTCTGTCCAATGGTTGTGATGGCCATCTTATTTCACATGTCAGTGTTATCCCATATGACATACACCCATAGATGTCATATGCTCCACTGTGGACAGGGTTATGCAGACAAAGGGTGGTATGTATGGGATGTGAGACATCATGTTTTGCAGAATAGTTGAGCAGTGTTGCAATCAGCCCACTACATGTCATGAACATGTCTGATAGCACACGATATTGTGTGACATTCATAGCAAGGGTATAATCCACAAGGGTGTATCCTGTCGGCCGGTCATACTCCAGCTCCAACACATTTAGAGTGTGTGCACACATATGCTCTCTGTGCAGTACTGTTCGTATTCCTAACATGTGTCATGCTGATATGTCATACCTGTCCCTACAGTGAAACACACCTCCACCATTGTATTCACTGTTGTCCACACATCTAGCAATGACAGTTTGGAAGGTTTAGTGTAGGTGTTTCATATAGTCTTCAGTTGTTTCACATGGGTGACCACTGTGATGCATTGCAGGTCTGACCAGTGTCTATTAACAGGACCACCATACATTATGTGTATGTGTGTTATGGTGGATATCATGCAATTAATATGATCCGTGCATTATCAAGCCTGTTAAATAATAACAATCTCACCTGACACAGGTTGTTGTCGCTGCAAAATCCCAGAGGTACCTAAACAGGAGTGTCACAGCAGTAAGATCATTATCCACACCTCTGTGATAGCTACAGGGTGCAATGTCCATGTTAGCACATAAGCCAGTCCAATACACTATACTATGGAGTATGCACATCTGTGCATACATAGAGTAGCAGCCTATAGTATGTGGCATGTGTGCATACATGCCAGGCATATGATGTTACATTACATATTGTACAGTAACACATGTAACTATGTGAAATATAGTTGTGTTATATGTGCAGTACTGCCTTACCAGGCAACTCCTGGCTCAGTGGTTGAGAGATACCCACCCATTTATGAGCCTAGGCAAACAGGCTACCTAGCTGTAGGCAACAGACAGGTACGTTTTAGTGGCCAGTTCAAGCAGCGCCACAGAACTGATCCACAGGGTTACTGATATATTTGGCATGTGGTCATCACACCATGTCACAGAGAGGGGCAATGTGCAGCTTCGCTGGACAGGGATGCATAGTATGGCAAGAGTATGTTAGGTGTATGGGACAGAGATCTGTCAGACATGTTGTGAACCTTGTACTAGAAAGGTGGATGTCCATGAAGTATGTGTTTATTTGGGATCAGGATGTGTTAAGTGTAGCATGTCCAACACCTCTGGGTTGGACATGGCTTTATTCAGGGTAGGTTGCATGCTACATAGTGCAGCTAGGGATTGGGAAGGGCAGTGTAGGCCATCTACACATGGGCAATAACCCTTAAAGGAAATATGTTATCTATTATGGGTCACATGGGTGTTGAGTATGGTTGAGCAATTATCTCTATATTCCTGGATGGCATCCTGTCATGATTAGGGGTGCCACATATGACTACCTGTCTGGTGTGGTGAAGTAATTATCAAAGGAAAGAGTACTGTCCAGCTGCATCCCATACACACAGTTGCCATTATGTTGACTGCTGCCTAGGTGGTAGTTCATGGGTACAGGGTTTGTAACACAGAAGATGACAATGCAATACTTAGTTGTCAGATTGTGGCCATACATCACACACCACACATCTGACACACTAAGGCCCTTCTGTATGTTGAAAACAGCACACATTGAGTCAACTTTTGCTCCTAGTTCATAGTCATTTGCAAACATCAATAGGCGGATGCCTTCTGTGTTAGTCTGTGTGGTATAGATAACAAAGAAGGGTAGTACCAGGAATGAACCCTGTATTACTGTGGCTGGCACTGGTTTGATGTGCGTGTATTAGTCAGACACCTTCTGTAGTGTTGGTTCTGCCAGCAGTCTAGTCGCCAACCACTCCTGTGACATAGGAATATACACCTAGTTTATTGAGTGTAGCTGGAACACAGTATGGGTGATGGTGTCCTACGACCTGGCAAGGTCATGATATGCAGTGTGAATCAACCCTACTGTCATCTACATCTGTACTGAGTACATCAAATATGTTGATCACGGTTCATGGCCTTACAGACCAGACTCAGCAGAGTAGTTGTGCACTATTTCCCATTATCAATGGTGTCTCCCCCTTTGTGGGGTGTGATAACTGTTGATGTGCACCATTTGGTGTGTACACAGCTTGAGATGGAGCTGTGATTGAACATGATGTGTATGTGGATAGCTGATTGTTCTTACATTTATGTAGGATACATCCTGGGATGTTGACAGGTCCCATGAAAGCTGTATGTATGGCTTTAGAGAGTGCAGATTGTACCTGCATAGTCGCTATTACAGGGGCCCTGTAGTGTACATGGATAATACTACTAAGTGTACCTGTTGGGGGGGGAGGTGGGAGTGGGTTTAGGTTCCTCAAGACCCTATCTGGATGAACAGGTGCTATTTCTATAGGTGCAGTACTTCCCATGCCATATTGCTGTGCAGCACGGCAGGTCTTGTTGTTGCCATTACAATTAATGACACATCTATAGAATTCTCTGTGCTTGACCTCATAATATATGGCTGATTAGTTTCACAGTAGCTTTGTGTACTTTTATATGGTGTATCTGCATCTTACTGAGGCTGACCAGGGATCACCTACACTCGTGTGTTCACTCTTGCAACAGTTACTACCTTCTGTGGTACAGTTTAAAGCATGTTACCACCAGTTTGCCTTTTTGTTTGTGTTTGGTTGAATCCTGGTTCTGTTTCAATGGCACAATCACTGCAGATATGTGACGGCTTAAGGTTCATTTGTGTAGGATTCAGCATTTGCACATGCATTGTCCATCTTCATGGGTGCCATGACAGTCACCACTCTGTTCTTAGGAAACATAACATTGGCATTGCAGACTGACTATGTGTAGCATACTGTTAGCCCTGTTTGTGTGACTACTGTGATCCAGGTCATTGGGGTCAATGGAAACCAACATGCATTGAGCGCAGGTGTTGGTACATGAGGAGTCTTCCCAGTTCATAATGGAATAGTTGAGTGTAGCCATTATTATGGTTCTGTCTCAGATCTAATCTTCCCCATTACAGCACATTATGACAGTTGGGAAATCTGCGCCATGGTGGGTGATCTGTCACAAGGTGCAATTTGAATTCCACTTTGGCACAAAGGTAGTTGCTCAGCATAATGCATCTGATGTTATGCAAGTGCAACTAGCGTGGGGGTGTACATATCCTTCAGGAATATGGACATACCTGTGGCCCATGTGTTCTGATAAACGATAATGGGCAAGAGGTGAGGTATGTGTTATAACACGGTCATGCAGGTGTGCTCTTTGGAGCATTGAAACATGTCTCAGCCACTGCACAGATATGTTCTCCATGTTAGGGATTGACATATGCATGTCCATATAGTGTTTCTGACATGTATCATTGTGTAGCGAGACCCGCAGTTTATTGCTTGGCTGTCCTTGTAACAGCAGTGGACCTTCACTTGAACTGTGCATGATGAAGGCACTATAGGGGAAGCATTAGCCCTAGGCAGTATCCAGATTCCCAGGGGTGACAGGTGCAGGCCCTGTCTGGCAAAGCATCATGGTCTGTCAACCATGTTATCCCAGGCAGACAGATACTGGATACCCCTTGACTTGCACCACTACACTAAACATTTGTGGAATACAATCCTTTTGTTCCTGTTCTGCAGTATCATTGTGGCCAATAGCAGAATGCTACCCAGACCTTGGGACATACCTGCATGGGCTACAAGACCTGACAGTTCCCACATGTGTTTCCATGCAGTCCAGGCTACTGCATCACAGGTCCTGCACAACATGGAATATGCCATAGCCATGCATATAGCTCAAGAGGTGGTCTGAGTGTATGGGTATGTGGCTAATCATGGCAGATAGGCAGCTGACAGTATGTATGCCCTCATATAGGTTGGTGTGTAACATAGTGCTAGAGTATGCATTCACAAATGAGTATTGTTGGGCATGTTTCCAGCCACGTGTTCTGAGGTGTGGCACAATTATGCAAACTATGTCATACAGTTTGTGTATTTCGGTGTCTGTCTTTTCCAGCTTGGGGGGTCACTTGTTTGGCCAGATACTTATAAGTGTCTGTGAATGCGTGTGATTTCTGGTAGTGTGTGTGGGTGTCCTTACTGTGTTCTGGTAAGGGCATGTGTTGGTTGTGTTGATTAGATGCATGTGTTAACCTACACCTCATGACTGTCCAATCCAGTCATGGCTGTAGACTGGGCTGCCTTCCAGCTTACCCCTGTAGCTGCATCCCAAACAATGTGTGGGACATGGTGTTGGGTGGGCTTGGCAGTGTACATGGCATAGAGATTACATTCCCCCAGGATGGCCACATACACAAAGCTGACTTTAGTAAACACCAGTAGCTGACTAGTGGACATACCTGTATGGGCATTCAGTACTACAAGTACCAAGTACTGTATTTAGTTTACATATTGCTTATGAAGATGTTTTAGACAGTGATGCTCACGTGTAAATATTTGTGTTATGGACGTGACAACACTGGCTATTACGGAAACATTGTAGCTACCTTTAGCAGCAATCCTCTTCTGAGGAGCACATCACATCTTGTTAGTTGATTACAGATGATGCAAGTGTCTACAGGTCTTTTCCTTCTCTGGGTATATACTCACATATCCACCAGGACCATGAGCTCTGTTGGGCACAGACACCCACTCTCCAAACAGAGTCATGTATCAATAGACTCTGATGCCAGTATCAACATGATCAGGATATAATCAGATAGTGTAAGCCATCACCTATGAATCAGCTATTACACATGGGCAGCTGTCTCCTACATCTTACACTCTTACTGCAGATGTTACACTGGAGTTAAAGATGATATGCAACCTGTTTCATTACCAGTACTGTGCACTACCTTACATATAGTATGTGCAAGCATCTATTATGTTGGCAATGAGAGGTTGGGCTACACAAACATGGTAGTTCAACCATTGTGTCTCTACTCTCAATATCCCTTCTATGTAGGTGTGCACATAACCATTTGGCCCAGCCCTGTAACAAGGGTCACTACACATTTGCATAACATGTACACATGCACAGCTGTTATTGCTTGCAAATGATACTAGAGAGGTCCAGTTCTGTAACAAGGGTCACTACACATTTGCATAACATGTACACATGCACAGCTGTTATTGTTTGCAAATGATACTAGAGATGTACAGCCCTGTAACAAGGGTCACTACACATTTGCATAACATGTACACATGCACAGCTCTTATTGTTTGCCAACAATACTAGAGAGGTCCAGCCCTGTAACAAGGGTCACTACACATTTGTATAACATGTACACATGCACAGCTCTTATTGCTTGCAAACGATACTAGAGAGGTCCAGCCATGTAACAAGGGTCACTACACATTTGCATAACATGTACACATGCACAGCTGTTATTGCTTGCAAATGATACTAGAGAGCTCCAGCCCTGTAACAAGGGTCACTACACATTTGCATAACATGTAAACATGCACAGCTGTTATTGCTTGCAAATGATACTAGTGAGGTCCAGCCCTGTAACAAGGGTCATTACACATTTGCATAACATGTACAGATGCACAGCTGTTATTGCTTGCAAACAATACTAGAGAGGTCCAGCCCTGTAACTGGGTCACTACACATTTTCATAACATGTACACATGTACAGCTGTTATTGCTTGCAAACGATACTAGAGAGGTGGATATTACATGTATTATGTGCATGGATAGTTACCTGGCTCTTCCAATTATCTTTGTTGTCATGCTGCTAAACTGTCAGATGAATACAAATGATATGTATCCTGTTATTGAGTATTGTAATTGCTAATAGACATAACTACTGTTTGTATAACATAACAGAACTGCTATGTAGAATAGAATACAGATCTGCCTAAAATACTGTACATTACACAGTTATTGGCACAGTATCCCACAATGCACACCATATTTGCACGGTAAGCCCACCTTTAACATGTTCATCTTACTTATACACCCATACATATGTCGACTGTTACAATATATCGACATCTACTATCCCATATTATAGCACATACTTGTTGGACCAATCCTGACACTGACAGTGGCTGGAAGCGAATTGGTGGGTTCCAAGCCCATATCATCCCTTGTGGTATATGCGGAGTTTGCCTTGTGACCTACAGCAGTACACACATAGAATACTAGAAGTATTACTACTGCATATTTCCACATTATGCATTGATTACACTGTAATTCTTACAGAACAGGTACTACATACACAGACATACTACATGTTATACATACCTTCTTAGTAATTGGAGGTGTTATTGACTAGTATAATACTTGTTTTCAGTTCGTCTTTCAGTGTTTTGTACTGTTCTACAGGTAGATACAGATGGTTTGAATGTATGACAAGGCAATCTTTTATAGTTACAGATCAGTAACATGTGCTATCCCGATAACCAATTGGTGTTCCTAAGTAGCAAGTAGTAGTAATAGTAGCAAGTAGTAGTAGTAATTACATGCACATCAGCTGCGCTACTACTGCCTTAGCCAATACCATGGCTACAGTGGAGTATACTTGAGTACTCCACTTGGGCATTGTCCTTTTGCCTTACTTGTGAGGAAGATAGCGTGGAAGTGCTGTTTGGAATCTATTGCAATAGCTGTATGGAGACAAACAGTAATATATTGTGTGTAATGCCTAGAGGATTTGGAATAAATGTGAGTACTGCTGTTATATTTCTGAACATTGCTACTTGTGCAAGGTTTATTTGTACCTTATACTTCTGCATATGTTTCAGTCAGACCAGATTGTTTGACCAGCTCAAGGCTGCATAGCTATGCATATAATGTTAAGGGGTTTACAGTGTGCTTGCCAGACATATTTAGTTTGGTGTTACTGTGTATCATGCTGTGCTGATAATCAGTACTCAGTAACACATCCTGGTGTACGAATTGTTCAGCCCTCTGAAACAGGATTACAACTATTCACATAGGGCCATGTTAGCATGTCTGTGTCCAGGTATGTTAAGGTTTCAGCAGATGTTGTGCAGTAGTTGAATAATTGGTTATGGAATGACAGTATGTATTGATGTAATTATTTTGGTTGTGGGGTAGATGTTGGTGGGTGTACATAGCACATGCAGGTGTGTAGGAACCCCTTTTATACAACGTCTATATGTGTGTGGATGTCCTTTCCCTTTGTGAACACCTATCCCTTAGTGGACTAATACTATGGTAATTGCAGGCTGATTCATTAAGGCACTGTTAAATGCTTCCTGTATAGCATGCAAGTACTGTTAGTCCTTGAATCCTTTTGGCAATACATCGGAATGTAATAAAGTTTTGCAAAATGAAAGCTGTCTGTGTATTTCTGTCATGGATATTTGCAGTCATTGCAGTTGTGTTGGTGACTGTGTCCATAGAACATATTTGTAATAGTGTATTGGCATATACTTTTCATATGTTATGTTCATATTGTTTGAGGGGGGTGGAATGTGTGATTGCTATGGTCCATGTTATACTCAGATATGAACACTTTGGATGCTGTCTACAGACATGTATGTATGTGTATATTGTGTAATTGTGTATATATATATATATATATATATATATATATATATATATATATATATATATATATATATACATACATATATACATATGTGTGTGTGTATATGTATATGATATATATATTATTGCATACGTTTAACTGTACCTCCATAGATGTGTAGATTTTTTTAACTTATCTATATATCTACATATATATGTAGACCTGAATAATATATTGACATGTATCTATGTCTCTCTCTCTCTCTCTATATATATATATATGTGCAGACATCAGTGACATGTATATATATATATATATATATATATATATATATATATATATATATATATATATATATGTGTGTGTATATATTGCGTATTAATTTGTAACAGTAATACATATGTAGACTGGAATGTGTTGGTTCACAAACTACAGTACATTACAATGTACTGTACATATGTACACAGAGTGACTGTCCCATTTGTGATCCTTACAGTGAAATGCAGATGGTATAAGGTGTAGTCTTAAGACCATGAAGCATGTATACACCTTAGATGGCTTAGTGGTAAGTCCCATGACTATAATGTGCTTGGTCCAGGGTTCACCACCTCCGATGCTTTACAAATGTTTTTTTTACTCCAGAATAAGGCTCATTTAAACAGTTGTAAGCATGTTTAAAAGTGTTTGTGTGACATTATAGCAGCAGTTACACACAGTTAAACAAACTTTGTAACGTATAACCTGTGCGCACAAACACGGCCACATCTGCTAACTACTCCGGATATATACATGTCAGTGACGTAACATCTCACTATGTGCTGACATAACATTACATTCTCTGTTGACTGTACTCTCCAGCACACATGGGATTATATGGGTGTTTCGAATGCTTATTATACAGATGATTACTTCCTATATATGCAAGTTGTGGTTAAGGTATACATTTGAGCATGATAAACATTCCTACCTTTATCGGGATTGCAACCTCGAATGCACAGATACTATGCCGATGCTGTAACCATTACACTGTTGACATTAATGTTGCTTCCACCTATTTCCTATTTAGATGATTTCTATGTGTAAACTAGGCTAAGCAAAGGGCGGAGGCCCCCAAACTCACTGAGCTTCACGCACTCTTGAAATAACAACATATAACAAATGTACTGTGAGACAATACATTACATTCCTAACTACATTAGGCATAGCCCCTCAGTGACACACTTCAAGGGAAACCTTGTTGTGTGAATGGGTAACAGAATTTACACCCCTGGGATTATGTGTCCCAGAACCATACAGCCAGGGGGTGGGGGAGCCTGTCCAGTTTGATAGCTGCGAGACCTTTTGGGGGAATTGGATGGTGTTGAATTGTCACATTAACATGCCCTCTTTAGATCACTAAGTGCCCCTATCACACTCCACAACCCCAGTCTTCAACAGCTTCAGCAACTCTGCCTGGAATTGCTTTCATTGACTATGCTTGACAGAGGCTCAATTACTTCATCAATGGCGCGGAGAAAGCCAACAGATTGTAGCTATGCTTCTAATTGCCCTTGGGAAGATAGGTAGTAGGGTATCTGTGAACCTCTAAAATGCAGACTGTCACAGCCATAATATGTGAATAAACAGACCTTCAGATCACAAAATACAGTGAGAAATCACCATGTAGTCAGGAAACAGTTAAGTACAGCAAGAACATAGAGAACACTGATACTTAGTCACTCCAAAAGCCTATCTTGGAAGCTAGAAGACTTGTATAAGTTTAAGGCTTTCTATTGCTTACAAGTAGGTTACCTACAGGAGAGATGAGAAACAAGCACAGATGGGAAACATGCATGCAACAATACCATACCGGCTTATGTGTCAGCCTTAGGCTGTGAAATACTGGCCAAGGCTATTGGCGCCCCCATGGTGCCTTGTTTAAGAGAGCCTCGAAGGTGAATACCAGCTCTGTAAACAGCACAATAGCAGAATCAATGAGGGTTATGCTACTCAACACCAGGGGTTTTGATTGCATGCACTCACAGCACTCCTCAGGATGGACAACATCAACATCTGTGCAGTAACTGAGATCTGTCTTAAGGCTCCTGAGAGCACACTAGCACTACCAGACTACAACCCATACCACACATTTCAGCCACAGAACATGGACTGACACAGACATGGAGGGAGTGTATCCATATTCATCAGGGATACCTACACCTCCAAGTTAGGGGGCAGCATGATACCTCTGAGATCATCCATGTACAGCTAACATCAGCCACAATTGCAATGTAAACTGTGGCCTGCTACAGATCAGCCTCCATGACCCAGGACCACCACTCCACCAACCTGGAGACAGTAGAGAACATGATAGTCCTAACGCACACCCTGGCATTGGTCGATGTAAACTACCATATCATTAAATGGGAAACTTACTCCAGTACTCACTTCCAGGCCCAGCGCTTCCTGGAATGTATCACCTCATATGCTCTATATCAGGTGGTAACCTCCCTAACGAGGGGTGGAAACTACTAACATGGGCAACAGGTGCACCACAGCAGAGGTTAACCAGTCACTGGTTAGATCTGACCATGAACTATTCACTGTTTCCACACCCAAGCATCTCCCCCACCCATGGATACCACAGTGTATACCTTCCCCACAGCTAAATTTACACTACAAGTGACAGGGGGTGGAGGGTTTCACAGCCCACATGCTAAGGGGAAACACTGCTCAAGATACAGACAGATTTACAAATGCAGTCTATAAGCACCTACATGGATATATGGATCGTGCCATCACTGGTAAACTAAGACTCACTCCTCCTAGACAAGGACACCAGTCTGGTGGACCTCTGCAATAAACAGGCTATACTACAGAAGTAGAACAGTGTTCCAGACAAACAGAAAATCCCACGAAGGGCAGACATCCATGACCACTGTTAGTATGATACATTGGTCCCTCATGACATCATCCAAGGCTAACATCAGCAGGAGAATATGCAAGGATTCGAAAGATAAGCACAAAGCCTTCTTTGACTATGTCAAGGATCTAAGTGGTGACACACAGATTTGCACTGTACTGGTGAAATATAGCACAAAATATGCTGACCCTACTGATATCGCCAACATCCTTGAAGATACATTCAGTGCATACTTCATCCCTTAAAGCGCCCACAACACTACCCGAAAGGTACAGTATCCCACACATCAGAGACACACAGGTGGAAATGGCCCTCTGTAACAGCAGAATACAGCATCAATGCAGGCAGATGTTGTCCCAAACTGCATCTTGCAAACTGTACAAGACAACCTGACCCCCCCCACCTAATTAAGCTTTCCAACCTCAGCCTCTCCACAAGCTACATGCCCATACAATAGCACGTGGCAATGGTTATTCCACTCCATCAAGGTGGAATCACAACTGACCATGATAACTACCATCCCATAAGCCTGATTAGCCTGGTCTGCAATGGTATGGTTCGCATCCTCATGGCACTCATTAACAAAGACATTGGTAATCTCCGAACATGTGACCCAACCCAGGTCAGCTTGGTTGAGTGCAGTTCATGCCTACTGAACCTGTTTGATGTCTTACATACAGTCACCAAGACATTAGATGACAGGGGAGGTGGTTCACACATACTACCTGGACCTCGCCAAGGCTTTTGACACCATGCCCCACTCAGGTATTATTGATAAACACACCAGCCTGTACATACACCCATACATCACAGGTCGGATTGCCAATGGGCTTACACACAGAACCCACATGGAATGACTAGCGGTCTCCAGGTCTATCTCTTCACCAGTCTTGACTTGTGTCCCACAGAACTCAGTCCTGGGAGCCCTACTGTTTGGCATATATGTCTCAGAGGTACAGGCAAACACAGGTTGACTACAGCAGACCATGTTTGGCAATGACTGTGAACTGGGAGCCATGATTGATAGTCCAGCTGAACCAGACATCCCTCAAGGGGCCTCACAGAGAACATCACAGGGTATCAACGTCATGGTCTCCAGCCAAGTGCCACTAACTGCATGGTCATTCCATTGTGGAATATTAAGCACCCACATATTAACACATAAGTGGCAGACACTTTAATACAGATGAGGTAATGGGGTATCTGGGGACTAAGGTAGATAGTGATCTCGCCTTTGACAATCATATCTCCAAAGTAGTTAGGACATCCTTCTATGTAGGCCATCTGATTACTGAAGGATTCCCATCTAGACATACTGGGGTTATAATGCCCCTTTACTCATCACTCATCAGTCCCATCATAGGGTATAATAACCCATGTGGGATGTACCTCAGAAGACACTTCCAACAGCTGGGAGGTCCACAAATGTACTTCGCCAAGTGGAATACTGGCTTCCAACATATGGCCTATGCAGCCAGACTGAATAAACTCCTGCTTTACTCAGTGGCATCTCGTTTACCCAAAGATGAACTCCACTGGCCAACACAGCCATGTCAAACTCAGGCTTGATGTATATGCTCCACCTATGGGAATCCATGTCGCAGTGAGCCACACACTGTAGTGAGCTGAACCTTGCCACAAGAATAACTGGAAGGTTCTGGAGGGACAGATTCCTGTCACAGACACTCCCCATACTTTGGAACAACATCCCTAACTACATTATACAGAGCCCCTCACTACCACTCTGCAAGAGAAACCTTTAAGAGTGGATGGGGAACAGTAGATGCACCCAAGGGATCCTACCATTGGCTCTGCTCCACAAAGGGACAGTTAATGAATCAATGGGGTGGCAAGAGCTGACACATTTTGGCTGGGCTTATGAATGGCCTCTGGCAATTGGCCAAGTACCTACCTATGGATCTATACATACAGTATCTGCATATGTTGATAGCTTAATTTACTGTTCAGGTGTTGACTTACCTTGTGCCAATGGCAGTTGTGTGTGGAATAGTTGAGGGCTGCCTGTTGAATGCACACAGTAGACTGCCTATACATGACAATTTACAGGTAGTCTTGTGTGTGTTCCATCTATTTTTACTGTGTGTGCAGGTGGAGAAAGGTGTCAGTCCCTAGGTGCCTACACTGTCAGTGTGTGTGCTATACGTTCCCTCTTTGCCAAGGCATGGGCATACTGGGCATGCCTCCATCTGCCTACTGAGGCTGGCTCAGGGTGTTCGTGGTCTGAGTACCTCTGTGCCTGTGGGGCCCTTGGCAATGGGGGTGGGCTGAGAGGGCCTTCACTATACTGTCCCTGCTGCAGCTGTTTCTGCAGGACCATATTGTGTAGCATGGCATACACTATGAAGATGTGGGCACACATGCCTGGAGAGTACTGCAAGGCTCCACCAGAGATGTCCAAGCAATGGAACCATGATTTCAGCATCCCAAACACAAACTCTGTGATGATTCTGGTTTGTTCTTGTGCCTCATTATCGCATTCCTGCATGGGTGTGTGTGCATTTCTGATGGGAGTCATCATCCACGGTTCCAGTGCATAGCCAGCATCCCCCACCAGGTGGCCATTTGGGATGTCCCCCCGGCAAATAACTGATACAGCTGTGAGGCATGCCAGATGTGGGAGTCGTGATAGCTTCCAGGGCTGTCAGCAAACACATCCATGATAATGCCCTGGGCATTGCACATGACCTGGCAGTTGATGGAGGGGTATCCCTTGGGGTTTATGTAGCACCTACCCTGCTCACTGGGTGGTGAATTGATGTGTATGTGCATGCAGTCTATTGCACCCAGTACCTCTGGGTATTCTGCCACATGGTGGAAGAGATGCGTATTGCTGGCCAACTCCTCCTGCGTCCTTGGGAAATATATGTTCTCATTGGCATGCGGTAACATGGCATCCAGTAACTGGTGTAGTACCCTGGATGCTGATGCCTGTGAGATCCCCATGATATCCCCAGTTGGTCTTTAAAAGGTACCAGTAGCTAGTATTCTCAGGTTTACACATACCTTTGTATCCACTGGGATAGGTTCCCCTCTATTTGGTCTGGCTCTGAGGCGTGGCCGGCACAGCTCCACAAGTTGCTGTTGGATGTCCCTGTCCACTCTGTAACACTCTACTATCTCCAGATCATGTAGCCCATGGTAGGTTACCCTGGGTCTGAACACTCTCCTCCTCCTCTGGTGCCTGAGGTGGTCATGTGCATCATCCTCCACACCACCTTCAGTCTCCAACACATGCTGGTGGATCAAAGCTATGGCAGCCCCTAACATGTACATACTAAAAGGGCCCCATCTGTATACATCACTGGTGCAGAGTGTATGGGAACGAATGTGTGTGAGGTGCTTTCACACTTTATACTATTGTGCTATGGATGCTGCTGATGTCAGTGGATGTGTATGAGCTATTCCAGCTGCAGCGTGTCTTAATTATGGGTTTTGCAAAGAGTACTGCAAGTGTGGGGCCTTTACTGTGGAGATCTACTTGCCTGCCTTGATTAATCTGTTGCCCTTTAATTCACTTTTAAACCTGGATCCCCTCCCATTATCAGGCATGCATCCATCTGTCGTCTTTCTTGTTTTGTACTTTCCCTACCCAGTCATGGCAAAATGTGCCTTGTAGCTGATATACTGCAAATCGGCTTTGTTCTGCTTTGACACTTTACTATTTTCTTTGCAGTACATCCCCTCCCCTTTCCTGTTCTGCAGGTAGCTGCTTGCAGCCTTGTTAGCTGTTGTCAATGGTCCACTGTAGGCTCCTAGGTGTTAATTAGTCATTTGAACTCCAATTTCCCTGCTGCAACATTTCTTTATTCCTTTCCTATACCCTTCCTGTTTCAGCTGCAGTGTGCACTGCGTAAACCCATTTACTGGGTTTACACACATTTTCATCTCCGTTCACATGCATACTCGGTTACCTTGTGTAGTCTCAGCTAAGCATAGCTATGGCCAATTCAACACACCCCTATCCTGCAGCTTTGCCTAGCTAGGGGCAAACCTGTTTAGCAATGCTCCAATGTGCTTACAGCAATGGTGACACACCCCTCTCTTGATCTTTATCTCAAGGGCACACCTCAGTATTATAACACTACGCTGTGAGGTGCATCCTTACACCAGCGGGGAATCTGCGATTCACTATTACTTCTCTCATTTGCATGGCACTGACTACTAATTCCTAGCTACTGCGCATAACACTGTCACTGCCCCTTAACAACTCTAGTAAGGTGCAGCATGCCTGCCATTGACTATTATGAGGAAATCATGATATGTGTTTCATTGTGGTTTTATTCTATATTTTTATATATTCCCTGCAATCCCCTTTGTGCACCGCTACCCTGCACTTCCACTTCGCGATAGTGCGACTATATATATTAAATGTTAATTTTATATTTTGTACATTTTTTTTATGTCAATGGCTATATATTTAGCCACTGGCATATATTAACAATATAATACATGTGTTTGGTCAGCTGTCATTGCTCTGATTTTATGTTTGCAAAAATGTAAACCTTTTTCTATGGTTTACATTTCTGCATGCTTACACTATGCCTGCACCACTTCCTGTATTGTTACATACCTTCATTTGCATGCTACACTGCTGCACATGGGGTAGATACCATACAGGGCCCGAGAGTTGTGCAGGCGTAGCATATGCAGGTAGTGCACATGGAAACAGCTTGTACCTAAATTGCTCGGCGGCCATATTTGGTGTTAGAACGCCGACGCTACTCCTGCACCTGGCGCAAGCTTCATGAATCCCGGGGAATGTTAAATCATGTGCTGTTGCTGTTATGTATATTTCTTCAATGATGCTTCTTAACAAAGGTGTTATCACTGCTGACAATTTGCTATGTATCTGTACTGTCCATGGATCCTGAGTAATTCTGATGCATTCCGTAAGTTATTTAATTGTTAATTGATGTAGTATTTTAAGGGGAAGTACAGGCAGAGTCTGGTATGTCATTGTCTTTGGACCTCCCTTCAGCATATATGTAATGTCAGGGCTTCTAATTTCAGTAAATAACTCTACAGATGTTGCAAATTATGTTGATTTTACAAATGTTGTATGAACGCATTGTTGTTGCTTTTTACATGTCATGTTAATATTTATAACAAGACAGTGTTATACAGATCTTTGCATTGCACAGGAATGCATAGTGTTTATTTTGACATATGCTTTTCACAGACTCAAATGAATAAATGTCCTTAATCACATGAATACTATCATGTGCATATCAATATTTTCCAGATGGCCAACAATCCTAGGGGTGACAACTTTCCTCCCAGGAAAATTACATCATAGTTGATGCTCTCACCAACATGGAAAGAGACTCCTAGGCCTTTCAGGAGATACTGTATGGAGAAATGAAATCTGGGTGGATCTCACCAAAATTATGCAGTTGGAGGCCACAACTGATGCCATGATGCCTATAGATGATGCTGCTCAGACATGATCCTTCCTGCAGCCAACAAAGTGACACGTTATGAGAGATCGAGGAATGCCACAGGTGGTGGACAGCCAATGACAACTTCAATGACATCCAGATTTTTTTGGCCTCACTGCATACAGCAAGAGGGGGGTGACAAATCACTGGTGGTGGGACTGAAGCTGGAGTTCCAGGATGGACATGTATGTATTTATCTTCAGTACAGGGATGAATATTGTGACACACACTGCATATTGCTTCAGCATACATATTCATGTATTGCTGAGTTTGATTTACAGCAGCAGGGTTGAGCCATGAACACACTTCCACACAGGGTGGGTACGAGGAACATTATAATTATAGTACAAAGTCAATAAAGCTTACACAGTGATTTTTTTCCATGTTCAGTTCACTGCGCAGTGCGAACACAGACACAGCAGATTGTATATTCAGTACCTCCATGTAGGGGTGTGCAAGTACATGCATTCATGTGCATCAGGGGAAATTTTCATGGAATAGAAATTTTGGCATAAGTAGTGGAATTTTATGCTAATAAAGCATATCAACAAGGTGGAGTGATCCAGCAACTCTACACACAACTGTGTACACTCTGCATCCATGCTAGAAGTGTACATGAAACTTTTCCATGTACAGAAGCCTACATGGAAGCAAGGGCATACAGAAGTCCTGAAATATGGACAGAATGCCCATAAAACGGTAAAAACAGGTATTTACTGGCCAAGGATGTCCAAAGGATCAGGAATATGTGTAAAATAGCTATAAGTATTATTATTTTTATTTTAGCAGAAATTTGAGCAATGCTTTGCTACACACAAAAGATTTTAAAAACAATAAAACAAATGTAATTAAAAAGTTTGGCATGATATATTGTCACAACACTAGGGTTGACAAAAACAGCAACAAACATTTAATTCTTGAATGGACCCTGACAAATAAACCCTCACTTATCACTCACTCAGGTTGTCTCCCAGACAGTTTAAGTGACCACCTACTAATCTACTCCCTACGGCACCGCAACTCTCCCACAAGAACTACATCAGACAAGCAAGTATGCAATACAAAAAAAATTTCCAGAAACACTTTCAAAGAACTGCTTCAAAACTGCAATCAGTCCCCATTAAAATAGCTCCCATTAGATGCAGCAGTCGACTACTTTAACAGTAAATTTCTAAATATACTAAACTCCCTGGCCCCTATAAGGCACATTAGATCTAAAACAAATTGCTGTCCATGATTCATAAAAGAAACCAAACAACTACTAAAACAAACAGACAAATGCTGGTACCGACATCAAGCTAACAAAACCAAAGCCTCCCATGATAACTACTGTCACTTAAGAAATACTTGCTAAAAAGTAAATCAAAACTGATAAAAAAAACTGTGCTACTCTAATATACAGCACAAACATCAAAGTAACCCTCAAAAAAATCTGGGTACTATCAAACAACTTGTACATCCAGGCTATACTTCCACCCCATCACCAAATACCCATAACTCAGAAGAAAGTATAGCATCCCAGTTTAACTCTTTCATAAACTCTATACTCTCACTTATAAAAAAATTAAAATAGATCACAACAAATAACTCATCCTGTAGTCAATGACACGCCTACCACAGTCTTTCTCCAACCCACCCCAATAGGTAAAGTAAAACAATTATTGAGCAAGCTAAAACCTACAACACTTGGCACTGACAAACTAAAGAATGAATACGTCAAACCAGCAGCCAATGTCATATGTTACCCAGTATCAATTCCAATTAATAGATCCATCTCGGAGCAGTATGCACCTAAAATTTGGACAATCTCCTATGTTATTCCTCTCCACAAAGAGGCTCCTCATTTAAACTCTCCAGCTATAGACCAATATCCATACTATTCCCTCTTTCAAAAATTTTAGAAAAATGTGTCCACTCACAACTAATGCAACACCTGCTAACTAATAAGCTCCTTGCCAACTCACAACATGGATTCTGGCTAGACCATAATACCACAACTGCCCTGCTTAACTTCACCAATACTGTAAATCAACTAAAAAAATGGCAAAATGGCCTCCTTGATATTTCTAGATATGCCAAAGGCATTTGACACAGTTTTCCAAGAGCAGCTCATACAAGAGCTGGCATACCTTGCCATATCATAAATACCCCCTCATGGTTCCAGAATTACCTCTCAGATCACCAACAAACAGTCAAGTGGCAAGATTTATTTTATTTATTTTTTATTTTATTTATTTGCAGTTGGTTTACCAGGATAGTCCATTGGGCCTAGAAGAACCTGTTTTTAATGGAGTCCTGGGGAGAAAAGCTTTAAAAACAAAACAATAATTACAAACAAAAATTACAATCAAAGCTTTTGTTGTAGAAAGTACAAAAGTACTAGTAAAAACATTACATTTAAACATACAATTTCTAAAGCAAAAATGACAAAGTTTTGTTTATACTAATTACAGATAAAATATTTCATTTAACAGATACAGTTTCTGAGATAAAAAGTGTCAGCATTGGAAATCTAAAGTAGTTGTTTACACATGGATCGGTTCCTGCTAAAACCATGTATGGAATTGGAGAAGACTGAGATGAAGAGAGGAGAAGAGATCAAGTGGGGTGGGAGCAGGAGCATTCCCACTGAGATAAAAGCTGTGAGTGGAGTGAGTTTTTAAAGGAAGAGAGGTTTGCGGTGGTATGGATGGATGGAAGTAGGGAGTTCCATTGATGTGCGAGGGTGAAGGATAGGAGATTTTTGCCTGAGGGATGGGTAGGTTTATGCAGTTCTATTAGGTTTTGATTGTTAGATCTTAATAGTCTTTCAGGGAGGTGCATTTTGAAGGTTGAGGATAGGGAGGGACGGAGGGACAGAGGGAGGGGGTGAAAATGAGTCTGTGGGCATGAATGAGTTAAATATAGGAGAAATAACTGGACATCTCTAACCAATTTAATTTATGAAGGGATTCCCAGTGATGAGTAGAAGACTTTTGACGTCTGAGAAACTTCACAATTTTGTAATAGCAAGAGGAGAGTTTTGTCTTAAGAAAGGATTGTAGGTTTGTTAGAAGTGCATCACCATAAAGAAGAGAAGGGATGAGATATGTCTTAGAGAGAATTAACTTAGTAGAAGGAATAAGGTAGCAATTGTGGTGGTAAACCATGCTAAGTTTTTGGTGTTTTTTTTATATTTATTTGTAGATGAGAGTTGAATTTGAGCTGGTCATCAATGTGGACACCTAGTAATTCGGCCTCAGATACTAATTCGAGAGATGTATTGTTTTGGCTTTTGATGGAAAATGAATTTTTGTCAATGATGGTTGTTTTTGTAGGGGTAAATAACATTTGTTTGGTTTTTGAGGCATTGAGTGCTAGGTGATTGTCTAACATCCATTGTTCAGTGGTAGAGAAAGCTTCTTGCGTGAGCTTTATGAGTGTGGGGATGGAGGTGGCAGAACAGATTATAGCTGAATCATCAACATATTGGATAAGTTTTGCATTAGGAAGTGAGGGTTTGTGAAAGACAGATCATGCCTCCTGAACCTGATTGACTTCTTTGAGGCAGTCATCAAAGCCATGGATGTGGGTAAGGTGGTTCACACAGCCTATCTTGACCTCGCCAAGGCTTTTGACACCATCCCCCATTCTGGAATTATAGCTAAACTCACAAAACTAGGTATAAATCCCTACATCACAAGATGGGTTGCCAAGTGGCTCACTGACAGAACCCACACTGTAATAGGTGTAGACTCCAAATCTGACCTCAAAGCAGTGACAAGTAGAGTACCATAGGGTTCTGTCCTGGGACCTCTCCTGTTTGGTATCTACTTCTCTGAGTACAGGCTAACACAGAAGGCCTCTGACTAACGAAGTTTGCAGACAACTGCAAACTAGGAGCCATAGTCAAATCCCCAAATGATGTGGACATCCTACAGAAGGGCCTCACTGAGACAGATGCCTGGTGTCAGAGCCATGGCCTCAAGCTCAATGCCAAAAAGTGAAGTGTCATCCCCCTTGGTAAAAACTCTGTACCGATGAACTACAACATAGGTAGCAATCTACTTAACACCAAATGCATGATAAGAGACCTTGGGACCCAGGTGGACAGTAGTCTCTCCTTTGATAGTCACATCACCATAGTAGTCAGGAGGTGCTTCTACTTGGCACACCTCATCATAAAAGGGTTCTTATCCAGGAACAAAGAGGTCATTGTTCCCCTCTACGCGTCACTCATTAGACCCATTATAGAGTACAACGCCCCTTTTGGAATGTACCTCACAAGACATCTGCAGCAGCTGGAAAGGCCACAGAAGTACCTCACAAAGAGGATTACTGGCCTCAAACAAATACCCTACAGTGACCGCCTCAAAAAACTCCAGCTTTACTCCATAGCATATTGCCTACTCCGAGGTGATCTCTGCCTAACATATAAACTTATGTCAAACCCAGAGCTGTTAGACATGCTACACCTAAAGAAATCCCAATCCCTCCAAGCTACATGCTTTAGGGATCTAAACCTTGCCACCACAATAAACAGGACATGCTGGAGGGTTAGATTCTTGTCCCAGAGACTTCCTATACTCTGGAACAAGCTACCCATCTATGTCAAGCAAAGTTCTTCATTAGCACCCTTCAAGAAAAATCTTGATGAGTGGATGGGAAATAGGAAATACACCCCGCGGAACACTTCTGTGTCTCTGCTCGACAGTGGCACAGGAAAATAACTTTCTTGGATGGTGTAAGCCATGGAACCTTGCTGGCTAGGCTTATGTAGGCCCTTGGGCCAATAGCCTAGTACCTACCTATGAACCTATGAATAGATTGAAGAGGAGGGGACCCAGTATGGAACCCTGGGGAACTTCACTGGGGGTATCAAGTAAGGAGGAGGTGGCTTTTTTCCATTTGACTGCTTAACATCTATTTGAGAGATAACAAACAAACCAATTGAGGGTGGAAAGGGATAGGTTTAGATTAGAGAGTTTAACTAGGAGAAGGTTGTGAGATATTGTATCAACAGCCTTAGAGAGGTCAAGTAGGAGGGTGGATAGTATGTAGCCAGAGTCACGGGCTTTGTAACAATTTCTAAGAAGGAAAGAAGGGCAGTGGAAGTACTGTGGCTGGGGCTAAATCCATGCTGTGTTGTAGTAAGTAAGTGATTGTTGGTAAGGTAAGGAAGAAGTTGTAGATGGATACATTTTTCAAGGAGTTTAGAGATGGGGGATAGGGCGGTGATAGGATGGAAGTTTATAATATTATTATTGTTACCCCCTTTATGCAGGGGTATGATGAAGGCATTTTTCCATAGTTGGGGTACATGACCTTCTTGGATAGAATGCTTGATTAGTATACTGATGAGTAAGACAATGGCTTAAGTGGCTATAGTTAAAAAGTGTGAGGGTATGTTATCGAGGGTATTGGAACATGGTTTAAGTTTTTGGAGAAGTTTTTTTATGGAAGATATGGGTGTGGGTTTTATGGAGAAAGGAGGGGGTTGGGAGGTGAAGGTATTAGAGAGTAATGGTGAAAGTGAGACCAGGGGAGAGGATGTGGAGGTAGGGGGTGTAGTGTTGGCAGTTTATTGATTTTAGAGAGTTAGAAAAGGTAGTGGGATTGAAATGTTTTAGGTAGCGAATGGAGATATAGTCATGAGATAACTGTAGTGGAGAAATAAGGCACCAAAGAAAAGTGGGAAGGTGATTGCTGAGGGAATCAGGAAGTATGCCACTGTCAGAGAAATAATGCAGGTGAGATACTAAGATCCAGTCTAGGATACTACCAATGGAGTAATCTTTAGAGGGTCTGGTTATAGAGTTGATAAGTTGTGAGAAATTTTAAAGGTTGATATTTAGTGAGTTTGAGAGGGACTGAATAGAGGACCAGTTAATGTTCATGTCACCCAGTATTATAGTTTCATTGCTAATATTAGTGGAAAGCCAAGATAGGATATCTTCGAGTACTGAGATATTGTTTCCTGGAGGAATGTATAGTGACGCTATGCATATATGCTTGTGTCTATTTACTTGAAGTAGGGCCAGAATTAATTCAGCGTTGGTGAATTGGGGGATAGATTTAGTGTAGGGGGTAACTGATAAGGAGGATGAATAAAGCAGAGCTACTCCTCCACCTTTTTTGTGGGTTCTGTCTTTTCTGATAATGGAATAGTTTTGTGGTACTATTTTTGAGTCTTTTATATGAGGTTTTAACCAAGTTTCAGAAATAGACAAGATATCTGGTTTATTGTGGTGAAGTCAGGCATGGAGGTTGGGAATTTTGTTAGCTATGCTTCGGGCATTTAGAGAGGTGAATCGGGTGGATTTGGAAGTAGAAGAGTGGGTATGTGGGGCCAGGGTTTTTGTGTATATCACCAGATAGAAGGATAGTGATTAGGTGTTGAAAAATGCAGGAGAGGTACTTGAATTGCTTAGTATTAGAGTTGAGTGTTATTAGATTTCTAAGGATTTGGCTGGTTAGAGATGCTTATAAGGAGAAATGAGTTTGTAGGGAAATAGTAGATAATTATTGCTGGGGTATAGATTGGGGGATATCATAATGGGTGAGTGCGTGTGTAGTATGGGAAGTGTGTTTGTCATATGAAAAGATGATGAATGGTGAGAAGTAAGGGGCTGTGTAAGATAGTAGATATAGGACAAGGTTAGAAAAAGTAGCATTTGAGTTAAGAAGGATGTAGGTTTTGATAGCATGGTGGAATTAGAGATAATGTAAGGGTGTATAAGGTATTTAATTGGTAGAGGATCAGGTTAGGTTTAGTAATGTGGGAGGTGACTAGTGAGAGCTAGGAGGTGGGTGTAAGAGGGTGATTGTGTGTTGATGAGGTAGGAGTGTATTGGATAATGATGGAGTTGGTGTGTTTTCAAGAGTAAAAGTGTAGAGGTACTGGGGGCATGTGGGAAATGGGGACAGGGTAGGGGTGCGGAGTGAGCCCGTAGGGCGAACGGAGCGGGTTGAGCCAGGAGAAGAGGTTACCTACCAAGGACAATCAGTGGAATTGGAAATTAAACAGTGAGTATATGAGTACAGGTAAGGGTATGCTGGTCTACTATTTTATTTGGGGTTAATTTTGAACTGTAACCAATGCAATGAGAAAGCTTCAAGTAGAGCTAAACACTAAGTAGAGTGGGAAATACAGAAAACAATTTAACCCGAACTTAGAGCAATTGAGGGTATGGTTAAGAAAGGAAGGGTGTGCACTGCCACCTAGTGGCAAGTATAGTTATTGCAGCTGAAGAAAGAAGTAGGAGAATATAGAGGAATGGATGCAGGCTGCTAGCAACGCATGAGGGGGCACTACACTAGGCAGACTACTAAATCAAAAGAAAAGAAGGCAAACAGTAGATAAAACATGTACACTGATATGTCTTAAGCACCAACAGGTTTCTTTTCTTTTTATATAGGAATGGAAGTAATGAGTGGTGTGCCTCAGGGCTCTGTCCTGGGGCCCCTCCTGTTTGGCATATACTTCTCAGAAGTACAGGCAAGCACAGACCGGCTGTGGCTGACTAAGTTTGTGGACGACTGCAAACTGGGTGCTATAATAGAGTCTCCGGCCGACATGGAGATCCTCCAGAAGGGCCTAAATGAGACTGATGCATGGTGTCAAAGCCATGGTCTCAAGCTAAATGCAAAAAAAATGCATAGTAATCCCCTTTGGAAAAAACAGAGTACCCGCAAACTACAACATAGGAGGTAATCCCCTGAAATCTGAAGAAGAAATAAGGGATCTAGGGACCCAAGTAGATAGTCAGCTTTCCTTTGATAACCATGTTGCCAAAGTGGTTAGAAAATCCTTCTATGTAATCCATCTGATCATGAAAGGGTTCGCATCAAGATCTAAGGATGTAATGGTGCCCCTCTACTCTTCCCTCATCAGACCCATTATTGAGTACAATGCACCAACTGGAATGTACCTGGCTAGACATCTCCACCTGCTGGAGAGACCACAGAGGTACCTAACCATGAGGATTACTGGCCTCAAACAGTTGCCCTATGCAGCACGATTGAAAAAGCTAAGACTGTTCTCTGTTGCATACCGCTTTCTCAGAGGCGATCTCTGTCTAACGTACAGAGCCATGTCCAACCCAGAATTGTTGAACATGCTCCATCTTAGCAAAACCAAATCTACTCGAGCTACACGCTCTAGGGATATTAACCTCAACACAACAATGAATAGAACATGTTGGAGGGATAGATTCCCTTCGCAGAGACTTCCCTTAGTATGGAACAGGGTCCCGATCTACATAAGACAGAGCCCCTTACTATCACTCTTCAAGAGGAACCTTGATGAGTGGATGGGTAACAGAAAGTTCACACCGGGGAATCACACCAACAGCACTACTAGATAGGGGCCAAGGGTACTAGCTGCTAGTACAAGGGTCTAGGGAACTACTAAAGGGGTGGTGAATACTGCACAACATGGCTGGGCTAATATATGCCTTTGGGCAGATAGCCCAGTACCAACCTATGAACCTATGTATGCTTGGGTTCCCGGAGCCTTTTCAGCAGAGGCCCAGGGAGAAAAGCTCTACATTTCTCTTCTCTGCTTCCTGTAACAGTAGGTGTTCCACAAGGCTCAATACCTGGTCCACTACTCTTCTCAGTCCTCACCAATAAACTCCACACTGCAACTAACCTTGATACCACCATACAGTATGTAGATGACTCTCCTGTCATCTGTGCTGCACTCTCCCTTCCACAACTGCAAGAAGTTATGCAAAGATTTTTTCATGACTATCTAATTCTTCCTAAATAAATATCAGCTCATTCTAAACCTCAACAAAACCAAACTAATGCAATTGCCAACAACTAACACAAAACATACAACCACAACCAGGACTTTAAAATCACCTCATCCAATCACACACTAATTAAACCAATCTTAGAAACTAAGCTACTAGGTGTCACAACTGATGATAATTTAAAATTTGACAAGCATATTTCACTTAAATCAAAAAGGCCAGCATTAAATTAGATGCTCTCTATAGAGTTGCTTACCTAAGCAACTCTTCCAGACAAGCAATCACCAGGACCCACATACTATCCATCCTATTCTATGCCTCCATTATACTCACAAACCTGAGGAAAGCTGACTTAAGAAAACTTGAAACATGCTACCAGAAGATAGCCAGATTTTCTGCCAACCTACCCCTCAGAACCCATCACTGCCTTGCTCTGAAACAACTCACATGGCTAGAATGTCCTAACCTCTTATCCTTAAACCAGCTTCTAACCCACTCTATAGTACATCTACCTGGCAAGTGTTCATCCATACACAACCTAGTTCAATTACATCTCAACAACAGGACCCTGATATCCCCCAACAAACTACTGTTAAAAGTTACAAAATTAAACAACAGCTTCAAAGACTCTCTATGCTCTAGTAACATCTCAAAAGCATCCTACTCCATTCCTCAAAATATACCAAACACAACCAACCCAGCACAGTTCAAAAACCTGCTAAAGATCCATCTAAATGACAGCTGGATGTGCTCCTACCCCTCACCAGGCTGAACCTACTTGACATTTCCCCACCTCTACCAGCACTCTTCCTCTTTTTTCCACTTACTTCAGGGATGTACATATAACTTTTTACAAAATAACTATAGGTTATCTGTATGTTATTGGACAAACATTAGTTAATAGTAATTCCATGGCATAGTATGCTATGACAAACATTAGTAAATAGTTATTCAATCGTATATTATTATTTCTTTATTAGCTGTAAAATTCATCTGATCTATACATTTTTGTACTGTTATACTGTGTGTGTTTTTATGTAAAGCTTTTCTCCCCAGGCCTCTGCTGAAAATGGGCCCAGTCAGACTTCCCTGGTAAACAAATGCTAAATAAAAAAAATAAACATAATTACAGTAACACCCTGCATTGTACAGTATATATAAATCGGTGCACCCATGCTGTTGTCCAGCGTACACTGCTACTATCAGTGTAGTTTTCAGGATGTCAGCATGATTATTACGTAAATGATATAAAAAAATGAATGGATTTGTTGAATAACAAAAAGCAGGGACCATGTAAGGCTGTACACTCCATGTAAGCTCCTGCATGGCGTGAGTTTCCATGGATGAGAACATCTGAGCATCATGCAGACCCATTAAGTGGGGTTGCACTCCACTAATCCGCTCTAGTCCTGTGATGATCACTGTTAGGAGTTGGACTAGGGTTCAAGTACAGGCTACATCACTTTTTAATCATCATACCTCTTAGCTGCACAGATTTTTGCAGAATCTCCAGATTTTTGCCTTATATTTTTGGTCTGTTCCTCACAAAATGTGTGGTTTTCTGCCAAATCATTGAAGATTGAAGTCAGTAAATGATATTAAATAATGACCGACATTTGAGTTTCAGACTTTATATCCTTCAGAAAATACATAATTATGCAAAACCTATTATTCTAGCAACTTTCTAAGTTTGTAGAAACAATATTTAAATTCTGCCCCTATATTTGGATCTTTGTCTCCCCATTCTTTCTACCCCCCCCCATTCTTTCTGGTTTTGTTCAGATTTCTTGCCCTGAGAGGTTGAGAGGTATGTTAATCATACTGTGCTTGCATTTAAGTCATAGAAATGAAGCTCAATGATCAATAATCGCTGTATTCTGTATGTATCATGACAATAGGGATGATATTATTAAATGTATTACATGATTTGGTGTCATTATGCATAGCTGCTCTGTGCTGTGCATTGCTGATCAGAGTTCAGCAATGTGCACTGCAAAAGGATTTCTAAATCCTGTCAATTATATCCTAAGCAGGTGAATGTCATTTAAAGCAGCCAATACCAAATAGTGGTCCTAATCAGGAAATGTATAAAGTATGCATATAGCCTACAGTCTGATTTTCCCTTGATACTTCAACAAAACTGGAGTAGAGACTTGGAACTTTTAACAGACATAATGTTAGGGGCTGATGCAACTATTCTACATCTCTATGCACTCAAGGCTGAAGTCAGTGAAGGAGAAGAGTGTTCAGGCCTAGGGTGACCTACCAGGTGCTACATGAGCTGGGGATTGTAGAGCACTACAGGGTGGACAGGGATACATTACAAGAACTCTGTGAGCTCTGCTATCTCAAAGTCAGAGCCAGCCAAGGGGAACCCATCTCAGTGGAAACTAAGGTAACTGTAGCCCTTATAATATTAGTTACAAGTACTTTTAAAAGACCTGTTGGGGACATGATGGGAGTATCACAGACATCAGCATCTGGGATAGTCCACCAGTTCCTGGATGCTATGTTTACCCATGCCAGTAAACACATATGTTTTCCCTCACTCCTGAGGAGAGGACCAGTAATATGCAACAGCTCCATCATGTACTGCACTATCCTGAAATATTGGGTGCCATAGATTGCACTTGTATACATCAAGGCATCACCTGGTGAGCAGGGTAGAATCTACATTAACTGCAAGAGATATCACTCCATTAACAGCCAAGTCATGTGATTATCTGGAATGTGTGTGCTGGCAACTTTGGCAGTTATCACAACTCCCATATCTGACACATATCACAAATGTACCAGATATTTGCTGGGGGGATATCCCACAGGGCCATTTAGTGGGGGATGCTGGCTGTGCTCTGGAACTGTGGATGATACACCCATCAGAAATGTACACACACACACACACACACACACACACACACACACACACACACACACACACACACACACACACATAGAAAAATGCATAATGAAGAAGATGAACAAACTAGCAACATCATAGAGCATGTGTCTGGGCTTTTGAAGTTACAATTCTAGTGCCTAGATATATCTGGTGGAGCCTTGCAGTACACTGCACACACATGTACTTAAATGTTCACAGTTTGTGCTATGATGCACAATGTGATCCTGCAGAAACAGCTGCAGCAGGATCAGCAAGGGGAACAGAAACATACCATCCCACCAATGCCTAGGTCACCATGGCCACAGTCACAGGAAAACTGGAAGGAGGAACAACCAGCTGCTGTCCCTTTAGGTAGACACAGGCATGTTCAGTATGCCCTTGTTTTGGCTAAGAGATAATGCATAGCACATTCACTGACCACCTAGGGTCTAAAACCATCCTCCTACTCATATAGATATATTAAAATTGATGTCAGGCAACCCACAATTTTTATCTATACATGTATTGGCTGTGCACTGCTTGCATCAGACAGAGTCAGCCCTGAACTAATGCTGTGTCAGTCGACGCATATGCAAGGTAAGGACTGAAGCTTGACTGTAGTGTTAAACACTTTTATTACATATCCTTGCATATGTCTTTCCTTATTACATTATTCAGATATATAGTGGTACTTTTGCAGATAACTTACGTTGACATGAAAGTACACATACTTATATTACAAAATGTTATCATATGAAATTGATATGCATCAGGCATGAAACACTCAGAGAGTCCAACCACAGCTGGATACTGTTACATCATGCAAGAGAGAAGTTAGCAATTGACTCCACTCCATTGCTGTATCAGACTTCAGGTTACTTTGTTATCCTAACAGTAAATGTGTTTGCCCCCCACCCACAACCACAGGATTGTCTGACAGAGAGATGTATAGTTATACTCATATGCTTGACAGGGGTTTGTCTACTAACTGGTCTGTGTACAAATGTAAGTCAGAGAAGTACTTGTGCAATATAGTGTGCATGGTTTGATAGCAGTATACTTTTTTATGAAGATGGTTGTGTGAGGAATGACCCCAGTTTAGAAAGCAGCTTCTGTGGCTAAAAGGACCAAGGCAATCATCCTGCTTGATGAAGCTTTAATGGTGTTTTGGGTTCTAATCCTGATGTAAGTTGAAGTTTAGGAGGTGCCTTTGCTGTAGTTTGTGTTTTGTACAGACTGTGATTCTGTGTCCCAGAATGTTCTAATCTTTATATTTTTAGTACATATTTGCATGATGCATCACATGCTGAAAGCAGTTTTAATAATGCTGAAATATTTTATGTGAAGTGCAAAACTGCAGAACAAGGAAATATACAGATAATAGTTATACATTGCCCATAGCAATTGTAAAATCATGGCCTGGAGTACTGAGAGGAGTGGACTTCACTAAGATGTATACATTACATAACAGGAAGAGAGGATGTTTGCAATGCACCTCATGTTTGTGCACTGTTTAACAACGAGCAACAGATACAAGAGTGAATAGTGAAACACGCATGTGTGTATACTCAGTACAATGCTCATTGCATTTTTGCTATGCATATCTATCATAGCTTTAAATTGTCAAGATTTATGAAGAATGTCCATATTTTAAATAATATTTGCAGTCTGTTCCCCATAAAATGTTGGTTTATGCAACATTATTGCTAAAACATTGAGAATTAATTCAGAAAATAATGACATACATTTCATTTGTGCATGTCATACAATTTACAAAATGCATGCTAATGCAAAACCTGCCAAACCATCAACATTGCAGGTTTGTAAGGGCAATTTGTCAACATTCACCTTATTAATTATGTCTTTGTGCAGATTTCATGCTCTTTGAGGTTGAGAAGCATGCTATTACATCACATGCATAGATCTATGTTCTTACTGTGCTACATTTCCAAGATGTGGAAACATTGCAAACTGAGGGTACAGTATAACCATCTATACTGACTGTTAATACACTTCCATATGTGTCTCCTAACAATCAAACTCAACAACAATCAGTACAACCATGGGATCTCCTTAATTCTACCACACATACATTTAACACAAAACAAAGGCATAATATGTAATGTTGTGTGCTCCCTCATGGACATGGCTACAAAGTTGTGCTCACAGACTTGCACTGCCAAAGGAAAACATACAGATATGATCAATAAGGGACTTGTGCTGTTACACAGCTATGCCTTCTAAACAGTATACTACTGTTAGTGTACTAGCCTCTTATGACACTAAAGAGTAATGTACCTATGCAGGCCTCCCAAGCTGGCTTTCCCCACATCACCTGATGATGTAATCTGCTATAAGTTCACCTGCAGTCTTGTTAAAGTCAGACTGGTGCTGTGGTGTATGCATTAAGTACTGTGTTTTCTAGTCTGTGCACTGAGATAGGTAGGGGTTAGGTTATCACTTTAGTAGTGTGTGTGTGTGTGTGTGTGTGTGTGTGTGTGTGTGTGTGTGTGTGTGTGTGTGTGTGTGTGTTTGTGTGCGTGTGTGTACCTGGCTCCATAAAGAAAAGTTGGAGTGAGAGTCCAACACTGCCTTGGAAACTAGCATGGTTTTGCAGTGCTTTTGTGCTTGCAGCAAACATCCATGCCTATCAGTCCTCCCACCTCCTGTCCCCATAGGGACTGCTAATGTTATCTACTATAAGATCACCTGCAGTCCTGTTAAAGTCATACTTGTGCCATGGCATGCATGTTAACTACTGTGTTTTCTCGTCTGTAAACCTAGATAGGTAGGGATTATAATCTCACTGCAGCCAGCTTGGTGTGTGTGTGTGTGTGTGTGTGTGTGTGTGTGTGTGTGTGTGTGTGTGTGTGTGTGTGTGTGTGTGTGTGTGTGTGTGTGTGTGTGTGCCTGTCTCCATTAAGAAGACTCTGTGTGTGTATTCAACGTTGCCTTGGAAATTGGCATGGTGTTTGCTTTCCTTTTGTGCTCGCAGCAAACATCCATGTATAGCAGTCCTCCAACATCCTGTCCCCCACAGGGCCCGCTGATGTAATCTACTATAAGATCACCTGTAGTCCTGTTAATGTCAGACTTGTGCCATGGCACATGTGTTAAGTACTGTGTTCTCTACCCTGTAAACATAGATAGGTAGAGGATCTAATCTCACTGCAGCCAACTTGTGTGTGTGTGTGTGTGTGTGTGTGTGTGTGTGTGTGTGTGTGTGTGTGTGTGTGTGTGTGTGTGTGTGTGTGTGTGCGTGCGTTTCTGTGTGTGCACATGTGTTTGTGTAGTCAATACACTGCCTTGGAAAATGCCCTGATTTTGCAGTGCTTTCATGCTTGCAGCAAACGCCCATTTCTAGCAGTCCTTCAGACTCATGTCCCCCACAGGTCCTGCTGATGTCATCTACTATAAGATCACTTGCAGTCCTGATAAAGTCAGACTTGTGATGTGGCATGTGCATTAAGTACTGTGTTATCCAGCCTGCAAACTGAGATAGGTAGGGGTCCTAATAACACTGTAGTCATCTTGTTGTGTGTGCGTGAGCTGTGGGTGCATGTTATATAGATAATTTTACGACAGCCTATGGAGCACTGTCCTCCTATCTTCAACAGACACAGCTCATGACATCAGCTAAATCAGATCATTGGATAAGTATTAATCTCAACAAGCCATGAGCACACAATGGCATGGTAGACAGAGAGATGTCACTTCATGCAATATAAGACAGACAACAGTGACACTCTTTTCATTGGTGAAGGTGTATGATATTAAATACCTGGGAGCTAAAATACACAATAATGCTGAGTGTGAAAGGAGGTGAAGAAGACAGTGCATATATGGTGGAGTAGGTGTAGAAGAGTGTCAGGACTGCTTTCAGACAGATAGGTGCCAATAACACTAAAAGGGAAGGTCTACAAGAGTGTACTGGCAACAGCCATGTGATATGGTATGGTGACAGTGGCACTGAAAAAAATACAGGAGTCATAACAGGAGCTGGAAGATTTCCAGATGTTAGGATTTGCATTGGGTGTGCTAAGGATGGACAGGATTAGTAATCAGTATATGACAGTGTCAGTACAAGGTTGTACAGTTTGGACACAGATCCAGAGAGGTGAGATTGCGTTGCTTTGGACATGTGCTTAGGAGGGACGCTGGATTTATTTGGGGACAGATGCTGAGGATGGAGGATGGTTCATGAATGTGGTAATCAAGGATAGGCAGGTGGTTGTTGTGGCAGAGGATGTAGAGGAAAGGAAGAACTGGAAGCAGATGATGTGCTGTGGCAAACCATCATGGCAGTAACCAAATGAATAAGAACATTAGGATAACAATTATTTTATAGGACTCACACCTGTACATTTCTGGACAGTGTGTACAGTAGGAGTCTCTATTTGAAGGCTACTGTTTCTGGACCTAGTGTGAGCTTTAACAGTGTTTCCTTGGACTACCTGTTCTGTTGTGGTGTATGTGCAGATGCCTGAACACTTTTCCCACATGCATATAGAAATGCCAATATTATTTTCCAATAAACTTGCCTGCTACTGTGTTGCAGAGATCCTCAACAGCTCTAGCTAGCTTTCATACCTTCTGTTACATAACAAGCAAGAAATAAAACACCTACTGATCAATGACAGAACTCTAGAGCCACCTTAAGAATGACCTCAGAAAGTACATACCATATGTCATCTCCCAGAAAATACCACTCATATCACATATACCCCTCCTTTTAGCATTCTCTATGCAGCTATCAGGTTCAAACCTCCAATCCTTACCTATCATTTCCCTCTTTCCCCCTACAAAACTAGTTGACATGACTTCACTTGCAGTCTATTGTCTGTATGTTTCACAGAATGTACATACACTAAGTATATAATATGTTTACATAGACAGCATACATGAATGTGTGATGCATAAAAAAAAACCTGGCAAATACTCATGGGAAGATGGTGGTGTTGAAGAGGGATGAGTTTCAATGAGTGTAGGGGAAAAAAACAGCATTACTGATCATATCAATTACACCATTAACCAGGTGAACACAGTTAAAATATACAGGATGTGTGACATACAAATACCATTCATATATGCACTTGAGGACACTGGTGCAGACTGACCAAGGAATGGTAAGAATGGCATAGTATTAATGGAGATCAGCTGGGCAAGGACAGGTATGAAACATACTTTATAGCATACCACTGCCAAACTCCTATTCACAGACCAAATGGGAGTCTGCTGTGTCAGTGTCTGTACTGTTATTTGTAGACTTTGTATCATGTCTTTTAGTTTAACATTGGTATTGCAGCTGCCTTAGATACCTTTAGTGTTTTTGTATGAACACAGTTATAGCCAAGTTGACTGACACTTGAGCAGATACCCATTTGATTGCAACAGTTCATATTCAGCACACGCTGCAGGTCAATATTGGTATTGTATCTGTCTCCAACCACTTGTGCATTTTTTTTTTTGAAAAACACAGTTATAACCTAGGCTGACTGGCAGTTGAGCAGATTCCAATTTGATTGTGGCAGTTCAGTATCAGCAAACCTATTCACAAAGTTTTATTTTTTTCATGCTACTGATTGCTAATTGCCTACAGTTGTACACATGCAATGCTATTAGTAACAGACATATTAGATTCTCATATGTCAAAAATTTTGTGGATTGAACACATCACATTGCTTTATATTTTGAATTCACTACATTGATGTGTGTTCAGCCAAATATCATGCTGCCTGTCTCAGGTCTATATTAGAACACTGAAAAGGCCAAATGTTGAACGGCTTAAAACTCAAAAATGCCGTTCAAGGAGGTGTTTTTTTGTGAGATTGTGGTACAGTGAAGATTGGAAAATTTGCCCTTTCCTCACTGTAGTGCGATCTCAGAATTGGTATATATAATTAGCGAGGGGTGTGGGGGCTCAACCCTCCACAAAAGCGATTTTGATGAATGGCATTTTCAGGATTTAAGCCATTCAACATTTGGTCGGTGTTCTAATATAGACCCGCCTGTCTCAGATGTTTGTCATATGGCTTGCCTATTGTCAACAATATTGTCAGATCACTGTCTCCTAATTTTAACAATGATGCATTGTGGTTGCTCATATAAATCATTGGATGCAAAGAGAACAACATGATGATTTGAGCATTCATACAGTTTTATAACTGTGTGTGTGTGTGTGTGTGTGTGTGTGTGTGTGTGTGTGTGTGTGTGTGTGTGTGTGTGTGTGTGTGTGCGTGTGTGCGTGTGTGCGTGTGTGTGTGTGTGTGTGTGTGTGCACACGCGCACGCGCGCTCGTGTGTCTAAGCATATAGAATTGTTCAGAAAAGAGTACTGTCATCCTTTTTAGGAGTATGACATATAGGGTGATAGGTAACTCTGTCCATAATGAATGTGTCTCAATCCTTGTGTAAATTGTCATCATAATCATTTTGTGCTGTGCTATAATATTCATGGGGCTGCTCTGTGTGACAGACATTCGTTTTTTTTTATGTTGTGTTTTGCAATTAATTTTACAGAGCATGGTAGATGAGGACACTTGCCAATCAGAAGATGTTGACATGCACATGCAAGGCAATTGCCAGGTTCATCAAAAGAGGACAGTGATGATGATGATGATAGCAATGCAGATGCACCTAGACCCTCCCCTGACCAAGACATCCTACCTGCACCCTGCAGGAAATGTGAGGTTGGGAGGGTGGCCTAATGGTTAAGGTGTTTGCCTTACAAACACAAGGTGCAGGGTTTGAGTCTCACAAGGGAAAATTGACTAGGCTTAAAATGGCTCACAAGGGCAGTTAGCTTAGTACTAATCTATGAACCTATGAACCTATGACCATGACAGAGATAATTTGTGGGAGCAGATCTGGGAGGTCATGACCAAAGTGACTTGATGCAGATTTTCTTTTAGGTTATGGCAGTAGCTATGCAGGATTCATTCAGGACGATAGCTTGTGAAGTCATTCAAGACTCTGATCCCCATCAGCCCGGTACCTCCAGTCTGTAAGTATTGTCTGTGTGCTCCACTTGTGTTATGCTGCCAACATGGTGATTGCCATTTTATTGATTGGGCTGTCTATGCACTCTTGTGCATGCACACCATGTATCTGTCATGCTTACATATTATTGTTGTGTGATCGCATGACACACATTAACACATTACACTTTCCACACACATTCAACTGTCCATACACTGTGGCAGTAAACCTGCAGATAGCGCTGTGAGAGATAGCCAGTAAACATGTGTTGCTAGGGTGACTCACAGACAACATATGTTGTCCATAGTCCATCACTAACAATGTCATATGCCTTGAATTCCTGTTTTGCCATATCAAGTATGTGTGACATAAAGACATGTCGTTCCACATGTTTTTTTTGGATAATAGAGTTCATGAATGTCCCACTGTCATTATGTGGTGTTCTGTTATGGTTTGGCAATACTGATGCCATGTGGAATCATATACAGGTATATCCCATCTACGTGAAGTCCTCTTTCTTTGACTGTATCAAACAGCAATGTAACGTTAATCTGTACACAATGTTACAGATAACACATTCTTTCAAAGTACATCATGCCATCTTTGTTATATGTAGCATTTCCACAACATGATGTAGTGACATTGGTGTATACCTTCCAAAAATAGCTGTGTGCATTAAATGACTGCATGTGTGTGTGTGTGTGTGCACATAGTCAGATACATACTGACACACAAATGTACTTTTGACATGTGAGCATTCAGTGATTTACTCGTGATGTGCTGCAATGATGCTTACAGGAGTGTCCTATGCTCCATAATGACCAGGGTGGTTGACATGTACCTGTGTTTCTTTAGTTGGCATTTGCATGATGTTATATGTTTATGTACTTTTAATTTTTAGCTTGCTTACGTATACATGTTGATGTGACATGATTGCACACATTACTATGTATGTGTGTTTTATACATGTCCAGTTCTGTGGACATCAGTAGTCCATATGGCCATTTGACATACATTATCCATTTTGTTAATTGTATATCTCTATGACTTCTACAGCACCCTGTGTGGTTTACACATGCATTTGCATTGTGTCAACTTACCTTTTTCTGCTTTACGCTGATGTGGGCCCAAGTTGTCCACCTGCCTTCCACCTTCATATTTCACTAATAGTTTTTGCAGGTATGTTTGCCTTTGTTAAAATTACTGTCCATTGCCATTTATTAATATGACACAGTGAACATGTGACACATGTAAGGGTATTGTACAATGCAAGACATCTGCACAAAAGATGCTGGCTAATGCCTGCAATGTGTCCTTGTTCTCATACTTATGTGTTACCCGGTGTAGTTTTTTTCACATCTATGTGCACAACCTGCTATATTCATTATGGCTTACCGTTACAACTTTTACATATTATTACATGTCATTGGTGTATGTATATATATCAACATTGATTTCATGCACAGTAGATTTATGGCACTGAGACACATGCATATACATCTACACCTGTGTTTTGCCTTTGACATGGCATATATGTGTAACATATATACGTTCCATCACATGTTTGTTTGGGTTGCATACATCTACTTGTGTATGCAGCAGCATTTGTTGCTCTTCTGCAATACTTCTGTCTGGCACTATGCTTGGATGTTTTCCTTTCCCATACATGACGGTAGGTTTGGTTCTGTTCCCTGGTAGAGTTATCTACTAATGTTAGATCTGCATTTGCTCATCTGTGATGTTGCTTGGCTTACATGTACACTGCTGATGGATGAATTGGATATGTATATATTTATCTAATGTGTACTAAGAACCTACTTTATTACCCATCTGCTATTGGTCATACACATCCAGGTGTGCTGCACAATTTGCAACATGTCCTAACATGATAGTGCATAGGTAGATGTTTTTTCTGCATTTCACCATGGCTGGTATGCATCCCCACCCTGTTTGTCAATTTTTCATTGCTCATATTGTACAGTATGTATATTTATCCAATGTGTGTTATGAACCTTCTTTATTACCCTGTAGCAGATATCAACTATTGGTCATACACATCTAGGCATGACTGCATACAATTTGCGACATGTCATAATGTGATAGTACATAAGTATATGTGCTTTTCTGAATTTTACCGTAGCTGGTATGCACCCACACCTTGTTTGTCAACTTTCCAATGCCCGTGTTGGACAGTGTGCTGTTTGAGTAACTTATCTGCCCTTACTGTTTTTAATAACCTTTGTCTGTCTTGTGTTGTTCTATTTGTTCTATGGCTATACCTGCTGTGATGACCTTCGCCTTCTCTTTCCTTATGTTTGCCTTTCCTTCTATTCTTAATTAAAAAGAAAAAAAATGGACCTTTTCCCACACACACACACACACACACACACACACACACACACACACACACACACACACACATACAAAAAAAAAAAACCATTGCCATGCCCCTCTGACTCTCCCTCAAATTTCTCAAATTTTCCAGTCCCATCGTCCCTCTTGTGTAAACCTCTTCTTTACCCATAACCCAACATCTTCTTTTCTATCTCCTAGTTTCCTTGGGTGTGAGCATTACTTGTGTTCCCCTTACAAGTCCCAAACCCATTGTTAGCAGCTGTTAGCTATGGTGATGTGGTCATGATTGCCCTTCACCTTAAGTCCAAGCTAATATATTTTAATGGTACATGTATTATGTAGACATCCATAGTTGTCTCTCACTTTACTTTTAAGAGTGATGTATATATATATATATATATATATATATATATATATATATATATATATATATATATATATATATATATTTATATATTACAAATAGCCTTGCAGCTTTGAAGCAAGTATTTTAAGTTAGTGGATGACATATGGAAATATCTGTAGTTGTCTGAGATGGTTCTGTGTTTACTTCTGCAAATTTATGTTACAAATGGCACGTGGCTTACATTGGCATAGTTGGCATTTTTAATGTTTTATTTATTTTTTTATCATGATGGAATCAGTTGAATTTTGTATGTGGTACTTAATCTTACTGTACAGATTTTTTTATATTTCTACACAACTATCAGTATGCTTGAACTGTCATCATCTTTCCGTAACTTTGGCACTGTACAACATGAATGGGCAACCATTTCCTATTAATTATGAATTACTTACACATTTCTATAGTGCACCATTTTAACTGCAGTATTCCATTATGTGCTAAGCTATTTCTTGCTAATATCAACATAATGTACTAGATTCTGGGAGCTTTACAGAATGTGGCCCATGAATTATGTGGCAATGCAATTTTTTTCATTTTTATATAAATACATTTATATACATTAAAAAGTTGTTGCAATTGTACATATAGAGATGTATGTCTGTATTTTGCAGATATATATGCATACTTATTCTTTACCCTTAAATATACATTTTGCATTTACATACAAAAGTATGCCATCACATAAACATCCCGTATTTGTAGACAAAAGTAATTCTGTATATAGATATGTCTGTGCTTTATTATACATTCTAATTACATATAAATACATACATTTCTTGTAGCATTCCCCTTAATTAATGCTACGGTTTTATAATTTATAGTTTTTTTATAGTTTATTTTAAAACCTATGTTTGATATGATTAAAAATAAATAATAATACAAAAATTAATATTCACTATAGAAGTCTGATCTTCTTGCCATCACCTGATCTACTCATTCAGCCAGCTGGTAAGGTACAGGAGGCCAGAGTGGGTGAGCCCTGTCAGGGTTGACTGGTGCTAACCCAAATTTTGCCAGATGTTAAATCGTTTTCCAGTGTGGCACTTTTATGCAAGTCTAATATTATCCATGTATGAATCACTCAAAAGGAAGAGCGTAATTTGGGTCTCTTTTCCAGACTAGCTCAGAGTGCAATGTGCTGCCTAATAGTCCCAGTACAAGAATGAAGACAGCATGAGCAGAGCTGTAGTTACCAGGTTTAGAACCACTTTATCTGGGGTCTGATATCACCCTAACCAAACCCAGTAAACAAAGTAGCAGCATTAAACCTGGCACTGTTATTGATTATATTATATTGTAATGCAAGTATTATAATATATTACATTGTTATTTTAGCAAGTTTAGTTTTACCAAAAAAATGCTTTGTCATCTACATGGTGTTTTTAAAGAAATATATTCATATTTCATTTATAAGGTAGATAAAAGTCATTAATGAAATCTTCAGTTTTTATCCTACTTAAGCCTGCTATTATTGCTATGCCTTGGTGTTGCTACCTTTTTGGAATTTTAGACCTGAAGATCAGGAAGGAATAATTTCTTTGTAATTACCTCCTGCAGTATTTTTTTGAGGGGGTACATCTCCTTGTGTGTGTCTCTAACAACTTTTATTAAATACTGGGTGATTTTTAGTGGTAAATGTTGGATGGACAAGAATTATGCTTCATGGTTTTGCAAACTCACATGCATATGATTTCATTTTGCCTTTTCTAAAACATTGTCAACTTATAGAATAATTGAGCTTCTCTGACATCTGTACTGCATTTTGGGAATTGCTGAGGATGGCTGTGGACTCCAGCACTCTCCCCTATACAAGGCCATGCTCACTACTACCTGTGACCTGTTTACCCAGATAAGTTGCCTTACATGTTTGAGTATTACTGCAATTAAGAGAGAGAAGCATAAAAGGCCTAATTTGCGTATAAAATGTGCAAAATGACCTTGAATTTACACAGATAAATTTAACACTGCCATGACTTGTGATTACTCTAGTTAGGTGGCAAATGGCTTAGGAAACAGTGGACTTTTTAAAGTAGCTAAATAATAGAAATACTGCAAATTCATAAGAAACAGTCCGAAACTGATTATGTTAGATTTCTGAGTTTACTTGAAGAAATGTTTGCTTTATTGATATAATGTGCAGATTAGAAGTAAGTGCTGTAAAACTGTCATTTGTAAGTGGAAATTAATTACAGCAGCAGTGGAAATGCATAGTGATCACTGAGAAAGAGAAGTTTATTTTGCTGTTATATAGTGATTGTGCTTAACATGGTAGAAATGCAATGATTTAATTAAGAAGTACTGAAGTGCCAGTTATGTTTTGTTGTCACAACATACATCATGTGTCTTTAGCAGGACATTACTTGTGTCTTTACTCAGAGATTTCTGAGAGTTATTTCTGAATGAAAAATGACAGTATCATGAATACAAGAAAATGGGAGGGAATGATGGATGTGTTACCAAACTACTTACCTTGCTATTGTGGATGTGTTAATGATGGTGCAAATTGGTTCAAAGAAACCTTACTTGGCACGACTGAGATTCTGCACGTGCTTGTAATTTTGGGCTTTGTATCACCCAGCATTTTCTTTTCTTTTTTTGTGATGATGGCAGACATGCTTTCATTGTGTTGTTTGACTAATGATTACTTCAAATGTTTTTTGTATATGACTGTAGAATATTGTTTTAGGTGCAGTAATGATGCAAAATGAGGTATCAAGGCTGAGAAAGGACAGCTTTATTCATGAGGAACACCACATCTTCATGACAGCCCTTAGAACATACAACAAATGTCTTTTTGTAAAAGTGGGTCCAAACCAGATAAGGCAAAAGCATTGTGTTAAGTGGTTATGGATATTAATGCTATAGGTGGAAAGAACTGCACATTAACACAATGTAAAAAGAGGGCAAATAATTTGGTAGGAAGTACTAGAGCCAAGACAAGGCATAATGCAGTTGTCTGTACCAGTACTGGGAGGGGGGGGCAAATCGTATCCCTTTAACACAATATGAGGAATATCTCCTGTTCATTCGTGGGTATGACTGTGACACAGAAGATGATGGGACTTTAATAATTAGAGATTTTATAGGTAGTGTCTTTTACCAACATCTGTAGCAGCAACACACATCTGCTCAGGAAGGTGGTTTAAAAAAAGTAGCATACATTTATGTATATTTATTTATTTATTTATTTATTTATTTTACATTTGTTAACCGGGAAAGTCTGACTGGATACATATCCATTTTCAGCGGAGGACCGGGGAGAAAAGCTCCACATTGAAATTAAGTGACACTTAAAGTTGAGGTTACAGAGAAATCTAAGAACATTTCTTGGTATATGTCGGGTTAGTCTGGGTTTAGGCCTGAGCATTAGGTGCAGTATATAATTGGATGCTGGCATGGAGCGATTACATTTAACACAAAACAGTTATTATTAACATGTGACCCCTCTACTTTTGTACATAATGACAATGAAGACAGTATGTATGGTAAGTGCCCTCCACAAGTCTTTACTCAGCATATAGTAGTGCATGCTAGTTCTTTATTGGTAATGTTTTCAATTCATTTTTTACAGGTTCAGCTGGGAGACAAACAGTTACACTGTACCCGTACCTATAGAGGATAGCAGCAGCAGAATGTCATTGAAGAGGATGATGAAGAAAACATATTCTACCTGCAAATCCATATGCCATGCACAAACCTGTCCCATGGGGTCCCTTACTACTGCTGTGAGCCGGTCACCTTTAGTCATAGTAGGAATGGAATTGGGAGCTGCAGTGACAACATAGGTACAGTTATGTTTTGTTGTCACAACATACATCATGTGTCTTTAGCAGGACATTACTTGTGTCTTTACTCAGAGATTTCTGAGAGTTATTTCTGAATGAAAAATGACAGTATCATGAATACAAGAAAATGGGAGGGAATGATGGATGTGTTACCAAACTACTTACCTTGCTATTGTGGATGTGTTAATGATGGTGCAAATTGGTTCAAAGAAACCTTACTTGGCACGACTGAGATTCTGCACGTGCTTGTAATTTTGGGCTTTGTATCACCCAGCATTTTCTTTTCTTTTTTTGTGATGATGGCAGACATGCTTTCATTGTGTTGTTTGACTAATGATTACTTCAAATGTTTTTTGTATATGACTGTAGAATATTGTTTTAGGTGCAGTAATGATGCAAAATGAGGTATCAAGGCTGAGAAAGGACAGCTTTATTCATGAGGAACACCACATCTTCATGACAGCCCTTAGAACATACAACAAATGTCTTTTTGTAAAAGTGGGTCCAAACCAGATAAGGCAAAAGCATTGTGTTAAGTGGTTATGGATATTAATGCTATAGGTGGAAAGAACTGCACATTAACACAATGTAAAAAGAGGGCAAATAATTTGGTAGGAAGTACTAGAGCCAAGACAAGGCATAATGCAGTTGTCTGTACCAGTACTGGGAGGGGGGGGCAAATCGTATCCCTTTAACACAATATGAGGAATATCTCCTGTTCATTCGTGGGTATGACTGTGACACAGAAGATGATGGGACTTAATAATTAGAGATTTTATAGGTAGTGTCTTTTACCAACATCTGTAGCAGCAACACACATCTGCTCAGGAAGGTGGTTTAAAAAAAGTAGCATACATTTATGTATATTTATTTATTTATTTATTTTACATTTGTTAACCGGGAAAGTCTGACTGGATACATATCCATTTTCAGCGGAGGACCGGGGAGAAAAGCTCCACATTGAAATTAAGTGACACTTAAAGTTGAGGTTACAGAGAAATCTAAGAACATTTCTTGGTATATGTCGGGTTAGTCTGGGTTTAGGCCTGAGCATTAGGTGCAGTATATAATTGGATGCTGGCATGGAGCGATTACATTTAACACAAAACAGTTATTATTAACAGGTGACCCCTCTACTTTTGTACATAATGACAATGAAGACAGTATGTATGGTAAGTGCCCTCCACAAGTCTTTACTCAGCATATAGTAGTGCATGCTAGTTCTTTATTGGTAATGTTTTCAATTCATTTTTTACAGGTTCAGCTGGGAGACAAACAGTTACACTGTACCCGTACCTATAGAGGATAGCAGCAGCAGAATGTCATTGAAGAGGATGATGAAGAAAACATATTCTACCTGCAAATCCATATGCCATGCACAAACCTGTCCCATGGGGTCCCTTACTACTGCTGTGAGCCGGTCACCTTTAGTCATAGTAGGAATGGAATTGGGAGCTGCAGTGACAACATAGGTCACTTTACTAGAGTGTACTAGAGCCAAGAAAAGGCATAATGCAATTGTCTGTACCAGTACTGGGGGAAGGGGGGCAACACTTATCCCTTTAACACAATATGAGGAATACCTCCTGTTCATTCATGGGTATGGAACTTATTACCAGACTGGTAATTGATCAAGTTGTGCCGAATGCAACATGCAATAAACATCCTGCATGCAGTAGCTGGGTCATACTGAAGGGCAACCCAGACTCATCCAGACACTGAAAATTACTCTTCAAGATGTCATAGTCCCTCTTGATGACAATATAAGTTTCGGGCATGGCTGTGTTGTAATCATCTTCATCAGCTCCACTTGGATTTATCACCAGTGCTGTAAGCCATGGCTCCAGTTGATATAAAATAAAAGAGAAAAAAAGGTGGGGGACAAAACAAAGAAAAAGTGGTTAAATACTCAGCAGTAGATTTTAATATGAACAACTACTCAAGTAAAATAAAAAAAAGAAAACAAAATGCATTTACACTTACCAACAAGATGACCACTGGGCATCATACCATGCAGGAAAATAGGATATAGTAAGGTAGTGTCTTATATGTGGGAATTGTGCACTGCCAGGATGCTGGGCAAAGACACTTGTGATCCACACCATTAATCACACATTACCTAGCAATTGAATGGTAGCCTTTCCTGTTGCATGCTACTCCCTTGTGAACTACATAGGGCACCAATTGCAACATGGGTGCAATCTATTGTGCAGAGTACCTCATGGAAGAGTACAACCCTGTAGTTCCCCTTATGTGTTTACACTGTTTGGGTCATTATTCAGGATTGAGATTTTCGAAGAAGGATGGAGGAAGTGCACCAAAAGTGGAGTCTTACAGGGTGCTGCAGGGACTGGAACTTGGGTATAGAGGAAGGGGTAGTCAATGGGAGCCAGGGGAGGACTCTCTTCTGGGGTAATACTGAATGGTGGGTTGGTGTATTCTCCCATTAATGATATATGTTTAGAGCACTTATTGAGGTGGTACACCAAGAGGGAAGCAGTGAAGGAGCTGATAAAGGGATTTCAAGGTGGGTTTATGATAAAATCTAAGGCAGGTGGTTCCCTCAGTGTCCTAGCATACTAACATTTGAAGTCAGTAGTGGGAAAGGAGAAGATGTGCATAGATTGCAGTATAGGAAGTGAGCAGTGGGCAGGTTACTGGGTCCATTTCAGTCTCGGGCATATAAGATTTACTACATTTTTCTGCTGGGTTTGGGGTCCAAAATATCAACTGGGGAATATAGATTAATACATAATTTCTCCTTCCCAGAAGGTGGTTCAGTTAAGGCTCATATCAAAAGGTCAGATGTTAAGGTACAGTATTCATCCTTAGAAAAGGCAGTGAGGCTGGTCAGAGATTTAAATGATCCCTCACTGGTTAAGCTCAATAATGAATTGGTGTTTAGGTTAATGGTAAGGGGGCAAGATTGGGCTTTATTGTGGATGCAACTCAATGAGATATTCTGTTTTGACAAGTCCATGCCCATTGATTATACAGTAAAGTGTGCCACATTTGAAACATTTAGCACAGCAGTGCACTAGGTGTGGTGGAAAAGGGTGGGGGTTGATAGTGGTACATTATTTGGATTTATTTCTTTATTGATGAAGGCAAGGAATCCATGATTAAAAAAATGGCAGCAGGTATATGGTGAGCTTGGAGTGTCATTAACTAAAGATAAGATGGAGTGTCCAGCAAAGATACTAACCTTTTCAAGCCTAAAGGTGAACTTATACTTGGAGTTGTTCAAATTTTCCAGGGTCAAAGTGAAGAAGATAAGAGATAAAGTGGGATTAATAACGAAAAGGAGAAGATGAAGGTCAAGGAACTTATGGAGGCACGAGGTTAATCTTGCATTTAGGGCAATTAGGCCATTTGCAAGAGCATTAGCCAACTTGCTGAGCAGTGCAAAGCAGAAACATCACCGTATCAGAGTAAGTTGTTAGGTCAAAGAGGTCATGTCTATTTGAGCAGATTTTCTCCAACATTTTAAAAGAGTGTCTTTTTGGCAAGATGACTGAGTTTCAGCATTAGTCATCATATTATTTAAGGAACTAATGATGAGGAATAGGTACGTGTGGTCTTTTCACAGGCAGGTGGTTTGCTAAAGTATAGCCAGAGAATTGGAATGATGAGTGGCTTACAGATATCACTTTGTTGGATTTGATGCTGATTTGGACGTCACTGGTAGTGTAGGAAGATGATCATTGGAACAGGAAAGTGATGTTTCATTTGGACAACTTAGTAGTAATGCAGGTTTTGCCTAAAAATCAGCATGGGATAGGTGGGTACAGTTGTTACTTAGGAAAATTGTTGTGTCTTGTTTAACCATTAACCATTCCTTCTCTGCTCAGCAGAATCCAGGCTGGTGCAATGTTGTAGCTGATAGGCTTTCCTGCTTTCAGTTTTGCAGTTTCAACAGCTGGCACCCAGAGTGCAAGTAAGCTACACCATTTTGCATGGGAAGGTGTTGGAGTTTAGCTATGTGTGGCAAGTTGATTGGTTCACCAGTCCTTGTTCAAGGTGATTAAACAAACTTACAGTAAGACTTTGTTTTTAAGCAGTTTGTGAATGGTTTACCATCAAATTTGAGATGGTGATCAGTTGATTTTGTACTGAGAATTCTGGTAGAAAGGCAGTTAGAATAAGTTAAGTGGGGGTTATGGGATATTACAAAAGACTGCAGGACTGTGAGGTTGTTAAAGGGATGGGAAAACGTTTGACCTATGATAGTGGATGGTAGGTTACCCTTAGGTAAACATTTGTTGCCAGCATTGTTGGCAGTTCTGCACAAAGTAGCTGCATCTCATTTCAAGTACACTTTATGAGCCACTTTGTCAGTTTTCATGCAGGTGTGTTTCATATTAGTGAATTGTTATGTCAGTTGAAGTGAGAGGATCTTCGGATTTGTTCAACTGGGCTTTTAATTTGGTTAAGTCACTCAAACACCGATCAGAGTGGAAAAGGCAGACAGGTGGTTTTGCCACAGAGTGGGGTATGTTTTTTATGTCTGCTGGCATGGGCTACGACACGGCAGGAGGTTTGTGCTAATCTGTTATAAGGTTCAGTTTTTTGGGATATGAAAGGGAAAAAGGTAGATGCTAAAAAATTTGTGTCCTGAGTGCAGAAGTTGTTGAGAGTGCAAGCGATGGTAGCTGGTTGTTATTCTATGCATTCTTTTGGAACATGTATAGTATCAGATCTGGCTGAGGAAGATAGATCTTTGGAAGTAATAAAGACGGCAACGAGATGGAAGGCTAGAGCATTTTTGAGTTATATTCAATAAAAATGGGGGAGTGTTGTAATATTAGCTTATATAATGAATGGGTATTAACTGTGTGTGCTTATTTTGCAGGTAAGAAGCTGTTAGTTTTGTGAGGATGCTCTTTTATCTGCTGGGTGGTCAGGCAATTGAATGTATGACCTGGTAGAGAACATTTGGGCCTGGATCCCACAAAGTGGCAAGTGCAATGGCAAGGTTTTTAAAGTATGTTATGGTGTCAATTGATGCCAGTGGTGGAGGAGGTAAGGCAGCAGTTTGGTAATCCTTTTGTAATCCTTCCAGGATAACTATACATTTGGGAGGTAATGATATTTATACTGTACCCAAGAGAAGCTTGCTTACTTGGTTGTTAAAGGACTTGGCTGTAGTTTTGCAGAGGTTTTCTGGGGCTAAGATTATTTGTTTGGCCATAATTCCCAGATTGGTTTAAGGCAATGGAGGTGGTTAGGAATATTGGTTAAAACCAATACAGGTTGCCAGGATGAGTGAGGCACTAGGGTTTTGTGTAATGGACTGGGACTTTGTGGATAGAGACTCAGCCTAGTTTCTTGGGAATGGTATATATGCTAGTGACATTTTTAGGCATGGTTAATGTAGAATTGCATTGTTTTTACAGGATTTATTTGGGAGATACATTTTGGGTTGAAGGGATAGACTGTTGTGCAGTCTGGTGGGTGGAAGAAGATACATAGTAATGGTTTAAGGGGTAAGCCCTTCTACCAACATTTATCATTGTTAGTTGTTTCTCACTGGCTCAGGTGAGTGATGTCATGCTTACTGGACTAGTAACCTGTTGGGGTGCAGTGCTGTCTAGTTGTGTTTAAATGTGGTGGAAGTTATTATTTTAGTGTCTATGAAAAATGTGAGTGATCTATTATGCTCCCCAATGGTTTATGGTTTGTTAATCAGTTGTCTCTTAATTGTTAATAGAGTTGTATTGTTATTGTGATAAAGAAGATTGCCAGCCATAAAAATCTCAGGTTGTTTGTTTAGGAAATGGGCAGACCAGTGACAACTGGTGCTTGCCTGTCAGACTGACTTATTGCTGGGCTTTGACTTGAAGAAGTTAGCTGCTAAGATGGGGGTGGGGAATGGAAAGAGGACTGTGTAGTCATATGTTAGGTGGTGAATGGGGGGGGGGGCATTATATTTTAAGTCCAGGTATAGGGTAGGTAGTTCTCTTAGGCATTGCACTTGGAGCTGCCCACCCTCAATTCCCTTAATGTTTTGCTTTTGGGGGAGGAACAGAAGTTGCACCTAGTAGTGGTTTAAGGGATATACCCCCATTGTTAGCTGTCTATCATTGGTTCACGTGAGTGATGTTATGGTGCCTGGTTTATTAACTGTTGTTGAGTTGTGTAACACTGCTAGAAGTTTGAGGTGAGCAGTCAAACATGATGTTTAGTTGTGTTAACGTGTGGTGGAAGTTATTATCTTAGTGTCTACGAAACAGGAGAGTGGTCCATCATGCTGTACAGTGGTTTGTTAAGTGTGTTTTAATTGTAAATAAGGTTGTGTAGTTATTACAATAAAGCTGATCTCAAACCATGAGAGTCTCAAGTTGTCTGTGTAAGAGATAGACCTCAGAGATGACATTCCTTTGCGTGCAAAATAAAATCCAGCTGAAAATGTAGGAGCTGTCTCCTTTCGAGGGTGCTAAAAAATTTGGGTAGTTCAGAGATGCATTTGTAACAGATGCCCACAGCCTCTTTTCATTTATATGTAGATTTGGATTCTTGTATTACACGTATAGGAAAATAAGTGTAAATATAAATTCTAGATATAGGACCAGATTCCATAAAGTTCATGGAATCCCATGCATTGCACTGAAATCATTGCTAAAGTTGTGTATAACAATGTAATATGTAAATGTGCCAAAGTGAACTCCAACTATCATGGAGCACAAAGGAGTATCTCAGCAGTAATGCACACTGAAAAATACCTGCAAGTAATCCATAAGCAATGAAAAATCACTGTCAAGTTGTGATGTACATAAACAAAGTTACAGAAAGAATCTACAATTCAAGCATCATGACAGTCTAAATATATAGAATCTATCCAGTAAGCTTAATGACAACTATATAATTTCACCTTAACTCCATTATTATTAAAATATGTTAATTCTCATTTATGGATTCTGATGGACTCTGTAAATTTTCTAATAAAAAATTAATAAAGGCGAAAGGGAAATCATGGCCACATCACCACAACTAGCATTAGCTAGCAATGGGTGTGGGACTTGCATTGGGAACACGGGTTAACACACACACCCAAGGAAAGTGGGAGATAGACTCAGCTGAGTGAGCAAATGAGTATTCAAACACAGCTTTACAAAAGGGGCATGCGATTTCAAAGCCAGCAAGATAAACACCACAACAAGAACAGGGAGTAGGGGTGGGGAACCAAATGTAGAGACGCAGAGAGACCACAATATTTAATTCAATTAATATTCAGTGAAAAAAATAAATAAAATGCAGTACTATGTGAAAAAAGTGCAGATAAAAGTGTACTTAATTTAGCTTATGCATCTAGTTGATTGCAGGTAAATCTTAGCCACCAACAGCTCAGATATTTAGCAGAAATAACACAAGATGTAACACTTATATGGCAAGACAAACCCCCTAGGCTAGGAGTTAAACAAAGAATATCAAAGAAGTGAAACTACCCCCACTGCTACCACTGGCTACACTTCTAACAAGCTCCCTGTAGAGACACAGAGAGACCACAATGTTCAATTCAATTAATATTCAGTGGAAAAAATAAATAAAATGCAGTACTATATGAAAAAAGATTTCACCATAGCAGCTACAAACAAGTGCAATCTGAGGGTCATGCTGCTCAACACTAGAAGTCTAAATCTCAAAATGCACCTGCTTGAAGCACTCCTTAAGATGGAGAACATCGACATATGTGCTGTAACAGAGACCTGGTTCAAGGCAGTAGAAAGCACCCCTACACTACCAGGCTATAACTCTTTCCACAGCTTTCGGCCCCAGCACTTGGACCGAATCTCCAAAGGTGGTGGTGTTTCCATATTCATAAAAGATGCGCACACCTCCAGACTGGTAGCCCAACATAACACATCAGAGATACTTCAGGTGCAGCTAACATTGGGTAAGACAGCGATTCAGGTCATAGTATGCTATAGGTCCCCAACCATGTCCCAAGACCCACACTCCACGTTCCTAAGCACCCTGGAGAATATTAGGGTCCAACCTACTACTGTCATACTAGGCCACTTCAACTACCCCTCCCTTAACTGGGAAAACTATTCATGTACCAGTACACTTGGCCAAAGTTTCCTGGAGTTCATTAATTCCAATGCCCTGGACCAGCTTGTTCTTACCCCCACTACAGGTAGCAACATCCTTGACCTGGTCTTTACTAATATGGGTGACTATTGCTCTACACCAACAGTCAGCTCCTCCCTGGTTAGATCTGACCACAAAGTAATCACCTTGGAAATCCACATCCCTCTCACCCACCGCCCACCCTCGCAAAGGTAACCACCATGAAAAACTTCTCCAAAGCTAACTTTGGGCTCCTAAAAACAGAGATGGCTGACTTCACGGCACCCATGCAAATGGAGAATAGTTGCATGACTGCTGAATCATACACCAATGTACTGTACAAACACGTACACAAATGCATGGATCTCATCATACCCAATAGAACCAAGACACTCTCCTCTAAAAAAAGGAAGCCAATCTGGTGGTCTCCTGCCATAAACAAACTCTACAACAGAAGGATGAAACTGATGCAGAATAAGGTGAAGTCCCAAGACTGGAAAAATTCCCTTATCAACCTCAACAAAAAGTTGAGATCCCTCATCATATACTCTAAAGCTATCTATGAAAACAGAATTTCAGCAGACAGTAAAGACAACCACAAGACCTTCTCTTGTTATGTAAAGAATCTCCACAGCAATGCTCAGATTTGCTCTGAGCTACTACACAATGATACCTCCTATACTGAGCCAACAGATATTGCCAATATACTGGCCGACAGATTCAGTGACAACTTTACCCTTCTACCCCCCCCAAAGGACCAATCACAATACCAGTGGCTTGCCAGGTACCCAGTATTACTGTTGCACAGGTTAAAACAGCACTGTCCAAGGCCAACAATACAGCTTCTATGGGACCTGACAATACCCCTGGCTGTATTCTACATGAACTACAGAGTGAACTGGCACCTTACCTGTGTGCCCTGTTCAATCACAGCCTCACCTCAGGCTTTGTCCCTACTGAATGGCGCACTGCTACAATCATCCCTCTCCACAAAGGAGGAGCGACTACAGACCCTGAGAACTATCACCCCATTAGCCTGACAAGTCTGATATGCAAAGCTATGGAACACATCATCATGGACCTAATAACCAAGGATATAGGAATCTCCAAACTCTGGATCCCACACAGTTTGGTTTTGTGAAGGGTAGATCATGCCTGCTTAACTTGGTCAACTTCTTTAAGTCAGTCACCAGAGCTGTGGATGAACTCAAGGTGTTCATACAGTTTACCATGATCTGGCCAAGGCCTTTGATACCATTCCCCTCTCAGGAATTATAGAAAAACTCACTAAGCTAGGCATCAACCCCTATATCACTAGGTGGCTTGCAAACTGGCTCACAGATAGAACCCACAGTGTGAAAGTAGCTGACTCCAAGTCAGACAGTTGACTAGTTGCGAGTGGAGTCCCACAGGGTTCGGTCTTGGGTCCTCTCTTGTTTGTTATCTACTTCTCTGAAGTCCAGGCCAACACAAAGGGATTATGGCTGACAAAGTTCACAGACGATTGCAAGTTGGGAGCTATTAGTATCTCCCCAAGTGATGTTGACATCCTACAGAATGGCCTCACTGAGACCAACGACTGGTGTCAGAACCATGGCCTTAAGCTCAACGCCAAAAAATGTGTCATTATCCCCTTTGGGAAAAACCCGGTTCCCATAAATTACCACATTGATAATAGTCCACTGAATGCAGAAGGTGTTATAAGACATCTGGGAACACATACGACCAACAAATTTGAAAAAACCAAAAACTGCTAAAAGTGCCGACTGCACACAATAAGAGAACGCTGGTAAAACCAAGTTACAACTTTATTGTTGCAAAACACGATCAAAATTATTCCTGGTAAAGGTAAGCGCTTTCGGCGAGTTAAAATAACCCGCCTTCATCAGACAATTTGTGAAACAAGGGCAAAAACATTTTATACTTGACAAATGCATCAGCAGCCCAATGGTATAGAGCTGCATTAATTAATTAAGTAAGTAAGGTAGCTCCTTAGAAACCTTAAAGAGGTATGCGTTACCAACAACAGTTGCAAAAAAGCATTACAAGCAATAAAAATACTTTGCTGTAATAAAATGAATGGTAATGCAACCTTACAAACCAAGTAAGTATACTTTAAGTGCTTAGACGCGTAGGTGCTAATACGCATAAAATAATGCAGCAATAAGATAAACAAAACCACCAAAATTACTAAACAGCCAAAATAGGGCATCCTGAAAAATCCAGTGTTTGCCGTGCCTTCAGTCAGCTACGGCAATAGTGAATTAAATTAAACAAGCAGAATGAACCCTTCGATAATGTCTTGAATACATTCCTATATTGCTATGTGTACAGCAATAAGTATTCAAAGCTAAATTACACATAGCCAGCACTAACCAAGGTTAAACGGCTACATACACATGTAATGAAATTACTAGACCATCTGCTAGTGATGAATTAGGCTACAATTGCACTAGAGGTTAAATGACATTTCATACTTGGAAGTTCTAAATATATCAAGTTGAAACTCAAGGTGAATGCAAATGATATTGAAATGAATGAATATTTAAGATGTTTACCTATTCATCTGGGAACACAGGTTAACAGCAACCTCTCTTTTGATTATCACATTGCCACTGTGGTCAGAAAGTCCTTCTATGTGGCACATCTCATTACTAAGGGTTTTGCATCCGGGAAGAAAGAGGTCATTGTCTCCCTCTACACTTCCCTCCTTAGCCCAGTCATCAAGTACAATACCTCATTTGGCATGTACCTCACTAGACACCTGCCACAACTGGAGATGCCACAAACGTACCTCACAAAGAGGATCCTATGCCTTAAACACTTGTCCTATATGGACAGACTCAAAAAAACTCCAACTATTTTCTGTCTCATATCACCTACTTAGAGGTGATCTCTGCTAGACTTACAAAGCCATGTCTGACCCAGCTCTATTAGAAATGCTACAGCTAAAGAAATCCCAATTCCTCTATACCACATGCTCCAGAGACCTCAACCTCATTACCACAATCAACAAAACGTATTGGAAGGACAGGTTCATAACACAGAGACTGCCCATGCTATGGAATAGACTTCCCATACATGTCAAGCTGAGCACCTCAATGATCTTCTTCAAGAGAAATCTTGATGAGTGGATGGGAAATAGAAAATTCACTCCGGGGATAACGCCAGTGGCTCCACTCGACAGAGGCACTAGGAACTAAGTTTGGGTGGCACGATGCCAGGGTAATCCTATGGCTATGCTTATAAAGGCACCAGGGCCATTAGCTAGTACACACCTATGAACCTATGAACCTATATGGTATATTGGTGAAGAAGAGGGACATACAAGAGGGATGATGGAATTGGAAAATCAGAGGCAAAGTCAGAGTGGCACAGGCATTTTTTTGGTAGGAATAGGCCCCACTTTTTATTTTTCTAAGAATAGATAGAAAGGTAAAGACAGGAAAAGAGGAGAGAAGGCCATCACAGCAGGTATACCCACAGAACAACTATCACAACATATGACAGAAAAAGGTTGGAAAAAACCAGTAAGGACAGGTAAGTTACACAGACAGCACACTATACAACATGGACAATGGAAAATTAGCAAAGAGGGTAGGAATGCATACCAGCCATGGTGAAATGCAGAAAAACTATCTACCTATGCACTATCATGTTATGACATGTGCAAACTTTGTGGCAGTCATACCTGGATGGAATGTTAGCGGTGTGTTGTAGGGTAATAACGAAGTGTCACAGCACAAATTGGATAAGTAAACACATATCCAAGTAGTCTTCCAGCAGTGCAAGTCAAACAGCATTGCAGATGAGTAGATGCAGATCTAAGAATGATAGATAACTCCAGCAGAGAACAGAAGCAAACGTCCAGCCATAGATATGAAAGGCAAACAACAATGCTCAGTCCCAAGCAGCAGTACTGCAGCAAAGCAGCAAAATGGCTGCTAAATATACATGTAGACATATACAACCCATACACAATGTGTAATAGAATGCATATATGTGATAAAGGCAATACACAGGTGTAAGTTTATATGTATGTCTGTCAGTGGCCTAAATGGAATGTACTTGAAGGCAATGCCAATACGTATACACACACCAATGATGTTTAAGAATGTTTGTAAAAATCTAACACTACAGCTTAAAAATATATGAGGTTGTGCACATGGATTGCAATGACATACCCTAGTTAACATGCAAGTACAACAAGAACAAGGATGCATTGCAAGCAGTAGACAGCGACTTCTGTGGAGATGTCCTGCATCCACAAAATGGCCATACATTTGGCACATATTCACCATGTCAATGATTTAATATATGACAATGGTCAATAACTGCAGCAAAGGCAAACAGATCTACAAAATATATTATATAAATATGAAGGTGGAAGTGAGGTGGACAAAATGGGCCCACATCAAGGAAAAGTGGGACAACAAAGCAGGTTTACACATTGCAAATGCATGTGTATAGCACACAGGATGTTGTCAAAACCAACCAAAAATATATTTAAGCAAATGGCAAATGTATGTTGCATGGACAGACTGATTGCTGATGTCCACAGAAATGGGTATGCATAAATCACACATACACAGTAATGTGTAATTGAGTAGCATCAACTGGCATAGATAAAGCAAGCTAAGAATCTCAATCCCATGCACATATCTCGTCATGATAATGTTGAATAAATAACCATAGGTTTATCGAATGCATCCTGCTCATTACTGAGCAGAGGACACTCCTGTAAGCATCAGTACAGCACATCAACGATAAGTCAGTAAATGCTCAAATGTGAAAGGTACAATTGTGTGTCAGTATGGATCTGACTATGTGTAGAGACATGCACAATCACCAGTTATTGTGTGAAAATATTGGCATAATGTGTGAACTTATGTGAAAAAGTAATGGAAGTGGAAATGTAACATACAGCAAACACATCATAATGTACTGTTACAGAAACAAATTATCCTCACCACAGTGTATGCATTAATGCTACATCAGTGCTTGATGCACTCAGAAAAGGAGGACTACCTAGAGGTATTACATACCTGTATATGACCACACACAGCATCAGCATTGCCAACACATGGCACACAACACCACATCATGTCAGTAAGACAGTATGACAACTGTCATCCAAAACACATGGGCAATGACATGTCTTTCTGTTGGACATGCATGATATGGCAATACATAAATCCTAATCATACCACAGTGGTAGTGCTATACTACAGACAAAATATGTTGTCTGTCAGTTTCCCTCAGTAAAACACAAGTTTATAGGCTAATTGCTGCAGCATTAGTTGCACGTTAACTGCCACAATGCATGGACAACTGAATGTGGGAGGAAAGTGCAATGTGTTAATGTGTGTCATGCACACAATAAAGCATAATTAAATGTCACACAATGATAACACATAAGCATGGCGGCTACATGGTATGCATATACAGTGCATATACAGCCCAATCAATTATATGCAATCAGCACATTGGCAACATAACACAGTTGGAGCACACAGACAATACTTACAGACCTGAGGGACCAGGCTGATGAGGATGCGTCTCATGAATGATCTCACTGGCTATCTCCCTGAATGAGTTGCACTTAGACCATGCCATATCCTGGAAGAAGTTCTCCATCATGTCCTTTGTGTTCAAAACATGTCAGTCACAACCTCCCTGATATCATCCAGATAATTGTTGCTGCTCTGGTTCTAGCATCATATCCTCCATGGTGCAGCAAGCATGATGGTAGGCAGGTGCAGATCCAACTTTGTTATCATCTTCATCATCATCATGATCATCATCAGAGGACTTGGGCAGTGGCCTGGCATGTGTGACTAATTGGCAACCATCCTTGGTTCCCATGCCATGTCAAGATGAATCACAAAACACAACAGAAATGAAAAACAAATGTCTATCACACCACATATTCCCATGAAGACCATAGTTGACCTAAATATAAAACTGATTAGAACAACTGCAATGTAACATACATTAATTAACATACCATTCATTTGTGAGTTCTGGAAATACAAATATTAAACTGAAGGTGTAATAGCATACACTGAAGTTTATTATTTAAAACAAAATTCAGGTTGAAATGGTACAAATGTTAGAAAATACTGCAATTATAATGAATACAATTGCTGGTAGTGAATGTCTCCTAATGCACACAGTGCTTTCCTTATGTTACTTTATCTATAGTTATGTTCATGTCCAATAACAGGGCAACTGTATCCATCACCGATGTGAGCAGTTCGGTCAAGGCTGTGCAATGGCATGCATAACACAGCTTACCAGTGGGAATCATAACATGACCTAAACATTTGTTTACTGGCAATTATGAAGCATGGCAAAAATGCACAAATCAAGCACATGTTAACGTATCCTGACATTTGAATGATATCATGCCTGACACTGCCTCATGCCACCGTACCATAATTGAATTTTGACAAAATAAAAGCTTGTTTACATCAAGATAACATTATTATTAGGATTTGTACTGTGTAATAATGTTATCTGTCTAAGTAAACTATTAATCTGAGTGTCTGTCAGCATGTCATTATCCCCTTTTGGATGTCTTTCTTGAGCAAATATGTTGCTGTGTGAATGTAAATTGTAGTCTCAACATGTAATGACTGATATGAGCAGCTACCAAATGACATTGTTAGAATGAAGACACTTTTGAGATGACAATATTGTGCAAACTAGGCAAGCCATATAACAAACATCTGAGCCAGGCAGTATGGTAGTTGGCTGAATCCACATCAACATAATGACTATAACGGTTAACAAGTGCTAATACTGTTCAGTCGCCACAGCCTGCGACATATGAGAATCTACTATACGTTATTCTAAAAATGTTGGATGTGTACAACTGTATGCATGACATACCGACGGTTAGTAGCAATCAATAGCTTATAAAATGCAAACATCCTGATAATGCTTGCAGATTGTGAAATGTGAAGAAATGCCTATCTACACAAGTATCTGATAACATAGGATTACAAGTATGTTATAATAAAAATACCCAAAGTGTTGAAGGGAATGCCACAGTCTGCAAATGACAGTATGAACTCTTAACCAGCAGACACCTATTCTATCTGTGAATAGGCAGGCTAAGCACAACAGGTTGGTCACTAGGAAACACATTCCCCATACAAATATACCAACCTATGCAATACAAACAGCGATCAAAGCACTACAAACTTGGATATAAACCATCTACCTTAAAATATGTGTGACACATACACAAACCCAACTGTCATTTAGGTTGTGCCCTACATTTTCAAAACTACCTACAGAAAACATGGCTTGATGTTAAATTATATTTCAACATGATTGTATTTGAATCAGACTGTTAAGCACAGGTATACTGTGATTATTGCACTTGCCTAAAGATACATGATTGGTGTCCAACTGTTCTAAGCAATATACATGGTAATGTAAAAAATGCATGTCTGCCCTTCTGAGCCGGGAATCGCTGGGTGAAGGCTTATTGTGCCTGTTGTTCTAAGTATATTTGTTCTGGTTTAAGCACTTGGGTTCCAATCCACTTATTTTACATTAGGAAGATTTGTGGTCTAAACTGCTGTGGCAGGAGAGGACAGCCTACCCCTTTCTAAGCTGGAAATTGCTGATTGAAGGCCCACCACATCTGTTATTGTCAAGTGTCTTAGTTCTGACTTAAGCACTCTGGCTCTAAAACCAGCTTTTTTACATTAGGAAGGTTTGTGGTATATACTCTTGTGGTGGGAGAATGTGGCCTACACCTTTCTAAACTGGGACTTGCTAGTGAATTGCTGCTTTATTTAAACTGGTTTTTTTTTTCTGTTGTGACCTGTGATTTTATGCACTTTAAATTTCTAGTACTTCTGCATTTTATAGCATAGTCCAGATTCAGATTTACTACAGCTAGACTGTTTGGTATCACACAAGCACTAAAACCAGCTCTTCACTGAGATACTAAAAAATCCGAGGCATCTGTTGCTTCCAACTAACCATAAGTTCCTATTTTTGCTCTTATATTGCACTTCTAATTTGCATCTGCATTCTACTGTCTGCTTGAATTGTTTGAATTGTTTTTTTGCCACATTTTACTGTATACTGTACTAGTTCAGCTACAGCATAACCCAGTTCCAGGTTTGCTGTTTATAGGTGTGTTTTGTAACTTCTGAGCTTCAAAATCAAGCCATCTTTGTTGGTGAAGGCCCTTCTGCACCCTTGTGGGAGGAGAGTGCTGTCTGTGTCCCATCTAACCAAGGGTGATTGGACTAGAGCCCAGAGAGGGAGTCTTTACTGGCTAGTTTGAGTTAAAAGGGTCATTTCTTATTTTATTTTTTATTCCTGCATTTGCACTTGTTGTGTGTACTGCACCATCGTACACTGCCATGTAGCAGTGGTTACCATTGGTGGTTATAGACACAAATGTTTTGCTTGTTAAATTTCCCTTAGCACTTTGCTTGTGATCCTCCAGAGGTTTTTTGTGGCCCTGCTCTACTGTCAGATGGAACACTAAGCCTAGCCTCAGAGGTACCAACACACCTCTCACTGACTAGCCATTCCTAAGTGCAACCTCTTTTCCTGACCATATAAATTTACCTAACACTATGGATGGACAATTTCTCACAGTTTCTCCAGCCAGCTTGGTCAACATGGGCATCCTGAGGCAGTGTAGTAACTGCCTCATGTTCACCAACAATCATCTACTCCTAGTCCACACAAACTCAACATATGAGAGATGCAATGATATTAAGAACCTTGAATCCATGCTCTTTCACACACCAGTCAGTACATATGACAAGGAGTGGGTTATCAGCATGCACATCTCACCACCTACTCCAGAACCAAACCCAAATCACGCATGCATACATATGCGGAGGTCCTCAACAGAAGCATAACTAAACACCAGAGACCCCCAAACACAAACACATGCAGGCTACACATAATACTTTCTCTGCAGAACATAATACACATAATAGTTCATACACCAGTGTCTCACAAGTCAAGCCCTTAAGGCAAAACACAAAACCAAATATAGTTGTAGGTTTTTGTATTGTGAGACACACAGATGTCCCCCTCACCATGATGGATAAGGAAAAGGTCACTGTCAGCTGTATGTCAGGTGTCAGGATCTGTCATATCACACATGCACTCAAGTCTGTCAACAACAGGTACTGTTATGACTCCATCAGAGTCCATGGTGTGAATGACTTGAGATGTACCTCTCTGGACTATATGAAGAGATACATGACTGCACTCTCAGACTATGTGTCTCAGGCAGGTATGTGCCTATCCTTAAGCAACATTTTACCTTCACCTAGGATGATGCCTCAATGCAAACAGAAAATGATTGACTTTAATAATTGGCCTATTTTCTGGTGTCATTCTAAAGGAATCCAGTATCTGTCAGCCTGGGATGACATGATCAACAGACCTCGATGCTTTGCAAGAAATAGCCTTCATCTGTCACCCCTGCAATTTTGGCTACTGGCTAAGGCTCTTGCCACCCCAATAGTGCCTTTTTAGGCAGTGTCTCAAGGACAAAATTCCCAATGTAAAAACTTCATCTAAAAACAACCTCAAGGTTATGCTGCTAAATGCTAGGACTCAACATGAAATTACACTCACTGGAAGTAGTCCAGACCAGGTCTATATTACATGAACGAGCTATCAAAATATCGATTACAACATGCTCGACATACTTTGATCGCTCGATCATGTCATCAAAACCCACTCCAAACATACAACACACACACATATACAACCAATTCATTCAAACCCCTACACACTCACATCACTCAAGCACTCAAACACCTACACAAACACACATACTTTTAAAATGAAGTGGGAGGCTGTGGCCCCCACACCCCCCTAACTAAATATACCAACTCTGAGATTGCAGTACATTGGGGAAAGAGCAATTTCCCGATAATCGTGCAAGTAATTACTGGGAAATTGCCCTTTCCCCAATGTACAGCGATCTCAGAGTTGGTATATTAAAGAAAGCAGCCTCTTATGAAGCCATTCCTGACAGTGTGGTGTGTTTATGTCACATGCTAAACTCACCAGGAAGGCTGACCAAAACATTTCGGAACTCCAAATTTCAACATTTGGAGGTTCCAATTACATGAGCGGTCGATCAAAGTATGTTGAGTATCTTGCACTTGACATTTTGATTGCTTGTTCATGTACTATAGACCTGTCTGGGCCTTGGAAGAGGCAGACATTTATGCAATCATGGGGACCTGGTTCAAGCCATACCAGGTTACACCTCCTTCCACACCTTCAGACCGTAAACTGAAGGCGTGAAAACTAAAGGAGGTGGTGTATCAATATTCCTTAAAGATAAATGCACTTCCAGTTTGGTTAAACAGTATTATTCCCTGGAGACACTTCAGGTGCAATTAACTGATGGTACGACACATATTCAAGTCATTGCCAGTTACAGGACCCCCTCCATGAATCAGGACACCCACTCTGCCTATTAGGATCTATTTGAGTCTATAAAGATACATCCAAACACCATGATTTGGGGCGACTTTAACTACCCATCCATTGAATGGGTAGATTACTCATGCTAAAACTCAATTGCCAAAAGGTTTCTTGATTTTGTTAAATCCGGTGCACCGGACCAGCTAGTTAACACCTCCACAAGGGGTGCCAACATCCTAGATCTGGTACTTACCAATATGGAGGATGGCTGTAGCACCCCTGCTGTGAGGCCTTTCCTGGTGAGATATGACCACAAATCATCTCAAAGTAACTATCACACCTGACCCCCCCTCCCCCCCAGCAGCAACTAAACTAAAAAACTTCTCCAAAGCAGATTATAATCTCTTACAGGATAGTATAAATAGCTTCATCTCACCTCCCCTCTCAGATGGAACTGGCAAAACTATGCTGAGTTCTACACCAGTGCTTTATACAAACACCTATATAACTGCATTGACTTGACCTTACCTGGTAGGACCAAAACAAGCTCCTCAAGGAAAAGCAAACCTGCCTTGTGGACAACTGCCATTAAGGGGCTTTACAATAACAGGAAGAAATTGCTGTCTAAGAGTAAGAGGGTGTGAGCCCTAAACTGGAAACACTCCCTCCTCAAGCAAATAAGACTTCTTGTGAAGTCCTCCAAAGCAAACTACATATTCAAATTAGCTTCCTCAACTAAGGACAACCATAAGATGCTGTTTAGTTACAGCCATAACCTAAAACAAAAGGCTCAGATTTGTGCTGAACTGGTAGTTAATGATACCACATATACTGAACCTGTGTACATTCATTCACTTGTCCACTCCACACATACCCCATGACTTCCCCATTGTCTTTTTCTGGAGGAGGTTCCCCTGCACCCTAGTGGCAGGAGTGTGCAGTTAGAACTTTTCTGATCGAAGACTGCTGGAATCGGGCTCAGTGTTTAGTTTTTTATTGGTTAATTGGTTAATTTGTTTAAATCAGTTCGCTCATTTGCTACTGTTATATTTAAAAAAAAAATACACTTTATTCATCGCTGCTTAGCTAGGGTTAAAATATTCCCGGCACCATAAAGTCTGCTCTTCAAATTTTCCCTTAGAACTAGCCAGTTTTTTTTTTTAGTTTTAGCACTCAAATCTGTTTCTTTGAGCTCAGCACTTGTTCAGAACACATTGTAAGCACTAAATAAGCTACAAATTACTACAGCACTCAACTTTCCTCACTTGTCTAAAGGAAAGCAGTTTTTAGTACTTAATAAATAAGCACCTATCCAGACATGTCTATGGGTCAACTCAAAGTGTTTTTTCCTGTCTTCCTGATGAATCTGGGCATCTTGAGGCAATACAGAAATTGCCTCATGTACACAGACAACCGTCTCTTCCTACCAACCAACACTACAACCTGTGAGAGATGCACTTATATAACCAAACTGGAAGCAAAGCTCTCTTCACCCAAGACTGGACTAGACAGTCAAGAGGAGAGGATAAACATTTGCACCACAACACACTCATCACATAGTCCCTCAAAACCTACACCATCAAAACACACACATAGAAGCACAAAACACACACCTACATTCATGGAGGATCTCACGAAAAATCTGCCCAAGCAACAGAGATCTCCAAAGCAGAAATGCAAGCAACCTCCACCCCCCAACACAATCCAAATGACACATAGCCCACAAACTCAGTGTGCCACCCAAACACAGCCCATAAGGCATAACAATGTACCCGACACTCTAGTGATAGGTGACTCTATAGTCAGGCACACTGATGTTCCACTCACCAGGCTAAACAAGGAGAAAGTTACTGTCAGCTGCCTGTTGGGTGCCAGGATCCACCACATAATGCACACACTCAGGTCACTCCATAACAAGTACAAATATGACTCTGTCATTGTCCATGTTGGTGTGAATGACCTGAGAGGTACTTCCCTGGAGTACATGAAAAGAGACATGGAGGAGCTCTCCGATCTTGTAGCTCAGGCAGGTATGACTCTAGCCCTGAGTAGCATCTTGCCATCACCCAGAATTATACCACAGTACAAGAACAAAATGACTGACTTCAACAATTGGCTAAGCTTCTGGTGTCATTCGAAGGGGATCCAGCATCTGTCTGCATGGGATGACATGATCGACAGACGATGATGCTTTGCCAGAGATGGCCTGCACCTGTCGCCCTTGGGATTCCGGATATTGGCTACGGCTCTTGCCACCCCTATAGTGCATTTTTTAGGCAAGGTTCACATGAGAAATTCACCACAGTAAAAGGTACAAGCAAGCAAAATCTGAAGGTAATGCTACTCAATGCTAGAAGTCTAAACCTCCAAATGCACTCACTCGAGGCAATCCTTAAAATGGAGAACACCAACTTCTGTGCAGTAACAGATACCTAGTTCAAGGCTCCAGAGAGCACCCCTGCATTACCAGGCTATAATTCATGCCACACATTTCGGCTGCCTAACCTGGATGGAAACACTAAAGGTGGAGGCGTGTCCATATGCATTAAAGATATCTACACCTCCAGGCTAGTTGCTCAGCATAATGCATCCAAGATTATCCAAGTGCAACTAACTCTGGGCAAGACCACAATCCAAATTGTAGCTTGGTACAGATCCCCCACCATGCCCCAAGATTCCCACTCCTCATTTTTTGATACAATGGAAAATATTAGGGTACAACCTAACTCCCTAATAATGGGTGATTTCAACTACCTCACCATTAACTAGGAAAACTACTCATGTTCCAACTGTTTTGCTCAATCTTTTCTGGAATTCATAAATTCCAATACCTTGGATCAACTTATCTACACCCCCACCAGGGGCAGCAATATCCTAGACCTAGACATTACCAACATGGGTGACCGGTCTTCCACCCCAGATGTCAACTCTTCATTGGTCAGATCTGACCACAAGCTAATCACCCTAGATATCTACATCCCACCCCCACCCCCAATTAGGGAAACCACTGTAAAAAAGTTCTCCGAAGCCAACTTCATGCTTCTTAAGTCAGAAATGGCAAACTTCACGACACCCATGCAGATAAACAATAGAGGTACAACTGCTGAATCCTACACAAATGCACTTCATAAGCACTTACACGAGTGCATGGATCGTGCTATTCCCTAACCAAGTTGCTATTCTCCAAAAACAGGAAGCCAATCTGCTGGTCCCCTGCTATAAACAAACTCTCCAACAGAAGAAAGAAACTACTGCAAAAAAGAGTAAAATCCCATGAATGGAGGAACTCCCTGGAGGATGAGATCCCTCATAAAATCCTCCAAAGCTAGTTACTAAAACAAAATCACCACTGATTTTAAAGACAACTCAAAGCATTCTATAGCTATGTCACGAATCTCAATGGTAACACTCAGATCTGCTCTGAATTACGGCACAATGGCACTACATATACAGTACCAACTGATATTGCCAACATCCTGGCAGATAGTTTCAGTGCTAACTTTACCCCCCTCTCACCCCCTAAATGGCCTGTCTCTATACAGGAAGAATGCAAAGTTGCTGTAATCATGGCTGCACAGGTAAAAACCACACTCTCCAAAGCCAAGAACACAGCATCCATGGGACCTGACAACATCCCAGGCTGCGTTCTACACGAACTACAGAATTAATTGGCACCCCACCTAAGTACCATGTTCAATCATAGCCTCACCTCAGGCTTTGTGCTCACTGAATGGCGCACAGTGATGGTTATCCCACTCCACAAAGGGGGATCCACCATGAATCCCGGGAACTATCACTCCATTAATCTGATGAGCCTGGTCTGCAAGGCCATGGAACGTATCATCATGGAACTTATAAACAATGACATTGGTAATTTCCAAACTCTGGACGCCACCCAGTTTGGGTTTGTTAAAGGCAGATTATGTCTCCTAAACCTGATAGACTTTTTGAAGCAGTCACCAAAGCCATAGATGAGGGTAAGGTGGTTCACACAGCCTATCTAGATCTTGCCAAGCCTTTTGACACCATCCCCCACTCTGGAATTATAGATAAACTCAGTAAACTAGGTATAAATCCCTATGTCACAAGATGGGTTGCCAACTTGCTCAAAGACAGAACCCACACTTTGAAAGTAACAGACTCCAAATCCGACTTCAGACCAATGACAAGTGGAGTACCACAGGGATCAGTCCTAAGTCCTCTCCTGTTTGGTATCTACATCTCTGAAGTACAGGCTAACACAGAAGGTCTTTGGCTAATGAAGTTCGCAGATGACTGCAAACTACGAGCCATAATTGAAACTCCTAACGATGTGGATATCCTACAAAAGGGCCTCACTGATTCAGATGCATGGTGTCAAAGCCATGGCCTCAAGCTCAACGCCAAAAAGTGCGTTGTCATCCCTTTTGGTAAAAATTCTGTACCCATGAACTACCACATAGGTGGTAGTCTACTTACCACCAAAAGTGTGATAAGAGACCTTGGTACACAGGTGGACAGTAGTCTCTCCTTTGATAATCACATTGCTACAGTAGTCAGCAGGAAATCCTTCTACGTGGCACACCCCATCACAAAAGGTTTCTCATCCAGGAAAAAAGAGGTCATTGTTCCCCTCTACTCATCACTCATTAGACGCATTATAGAGTACAATGCCCCTTTGGTATGTACCTCACAAGACATCTACAACAACTGGAAAGGCTGCAGAAATACCTCACAAAGAGGATTACCAGCCTCAAGCAGATGCCCTATGCAGACAGTTTCAAAAAACTCTAGCTTTACTCCATCGCATATTGCCTACTCAGAGGTGATCTCTGCCTAACATACAAAGCTATGTCAAACCCAGAGCTGTTGGACATGCTCCACTTAAAGAAATCCCAATCCCTCCGAGCTGCATGCTCTAGGGACCTAAACCTTGTCACCACAATAAACAGAACATGTTGAAAGGATAGATTCCTGTCACAGAGACATCCCATACTCTGAAACAAACTACCTATCTATATCAAACAAAGCTCCTCATTAGCACTCTTCAAGAAAAATATTGATGATTCGATGGGAAATAGGAAATTCACCCCAGGGATCACTTCTATGGCTCTGCTCGACAGGGGCACAGGAAAATAATTTTCTTGGGTGGCAAAAGCCAGGGTACCTTTTTGGCTAGGGTTTATATAGGCCCTAGGGCCAATAGCCTAGTACCTACCTATGAACCACCTGCCCCTACCTTGTATATCTAAAGATCAGGTCATAAACACCCTCTCTAAGGCCAAAAATACAGCATCAGTGGGGACTAATAACATCCTAGGCTGCATCCTACATGGGCTCCAACAAGAATTAGCAACACCATTGGGTACTCTTTTCAGTCATAGTCTAAGCACAGGCTTCATCCCAGCTGAATGGAAAATGACCATCGTTATTCCCTTCCACAAACGTGGTGCTTCCACTGATCCCAGAAACTATAGACCTATTAGCCTCACTAGCCTTATCTATAAGGCCGTGGAGCAAATCATCATGGACCTTATCAACAAAAATATGGGTAATCTCCAAACACTTGACCCTACTCAGTTTGAATTTGTCAAAGGGAGATCACACATTTTAAACCTGATGGAATTCTTCATGACAGTCACCAAGGCCCTGGATGAGGGGAAATCTGTGCATACAGCCCACCGATACTTAGCCAAGGCTTTTGACACTATCCCCAGCTCAGGCATCATTGGCAAACTCACCCAGCTAAGTATCAACCCTTATATCTTTAGATGCTCACTAACTGGCTCACTTATAGAATACATATAATCAAAATAGGGGAATCCACCTCCAACAGCAGACCAGTAACCAGTGGTGTTCCACAGGGATCAGTCCTGGGACCTTTAGTGTTTAAATTCTTTTTCTCCGAAATACAATCAAAATCTAAAGGTCTTTGGCTGACAAAGTTTGCTGATGACTGCAAACTGAGAACAGTCATAAAATCTCCAAATGATGTCAACATCCTACAAGAGGGTCTTACACAAACAAATGACTGGTGCCAAAGTCATGGCTTTAAACTCAGTGAAAAAAATGTATTATCATCCCTTTCGGTAAAAGCGATGTTCCTACTAAATAACCCAACAACGGCAACACCCTAAGTATGCACTCATTGGTGAAAGACCTGGGCACTAAGGTTGACAGCAACCTTACCTTTGATTACCATGTCTCCACAGTGTTAAGAAGAGCATTCTATATTGCTCATTTCATAAGTAAGGGCATTGCCTCCAGAAAAAAAAAGAAGTTATAACCTCCCTGTGCTCTTCCCTCATCAGGTTAATAGTTGAGTGCAACGCCCCTTTTGGTATGTACCTTTCCAAACACCTGCAGCAATTGTAGAGATCACAAAGGTTCCTCACAAGGAAAATTCAATGTCTTCAGCATCTGTCCTATGTGGATCATCTGGAATCACTGTCACTTTATTCTATTTCATACAGACTACTCAGAGGCGATCTCTGCCTTGCATATAAGGCAATCCCTGAACCTGCTTTATTGGAAATGCTGCATGTCCACAAGTCAAATGTTACATGGGTTACTCGTGCTTAAGACTATAACCTGGTATGTGACATTAATAGAACCTTCTGGAGAGAGAGATTTGTCTCCTAGAGGTTACCTCACCTTTGGGACAGATTCCCACTTCATGTCAAACAGAGCACCTCATTGGCCTCTTCAAATGCAATCTGGAAGATTGGATGGGTAATCATAAATTCACCCCGGGGATTCCACCTGTGTCCCTCTTGGACAGTGGAAATAAGTGCTGATCATGGAAATAAGGGACGAACTTGGCTAGGCTTGTAAGGGCCCTAGGGCCATTAGACTAGTAACCTTCCATGATCCTGTAACAAGGGTCAGATGCATTTCTTTTAAAAAAACAAAAAAAAATCAACATCCCTCATTCCATCCACTGCTCTTCAAGGCTGTGCATCTGCTGTTTGCACAGGGTTCAATTCCAGGCCCAATCTTCATTGCCTGAAAAAAGAAAAGTACAACTATGAATGATAGAGTCCTCATATAACTAGGATTTGCATTGCTTAGATCAGGTTCTGGAAAATTCTGGCCTTCATCACCTGAAAACAGAAAAGAGTGACAATGAAGGATATAGTCCACAAATAACTGTGATACACATTATTCAGATCAGGTTCTAGAAAATTTGCTTCTGAAGAACATGAGACAATCAACATCAGCATTTTTCAATGCTACACCTAGGCTTTCACATCTTTGAACACAGTTGAACAGACTGCAGGAAATTATAGTCAAGCCTGCAGATCTAACATGCATCCAAACTCTAACACCTACCTGCCTAGCTAATCCATCTTGACTTAGAGTATGTGTTGTGAATGCAGTGAAAATCTTGGGGTTATGACATCACCTGGATGGAGGAATGAGCTACTAATTTGAAAAATGGCTTAGGATTTCAAAAAATGAACACCTGCTGGGCACGTGGGTAAATACTTAGCAAGAATGAATTTATGTCAGCACTGTGGTCACAACCATTAATGACAATGGGAAACATTCATCCCCCAGTCAGTAGGACAGTGGGACAGTGTAGTGCATCACAGGGCTTCTATTAACACACATAAATGGTGCTGTGCATCAGGGACACAGTAAGGTATATGGGAGGACTATACTTAAAGATATTTCTTGGCAAAGTGCACATCATAAAACAAATGCATTTGTCAATCTCCCTGTTCTGCCTTTCAGCTGTAACTCTGATCATCTGACTCCCTCAAACGATCAGGATGAGGTGGTTGTTGAAGTGAATTAATAATGAATGACAAACCATTTGACAGCACTTTTGAAAATAATACCATATTGTACAAAACACTTAAAGATCTACTGTTAACAGACTTTTACAGATTATGACCATATTGTTAGGAATTCAATGAATGAGTTATTCATAAGATGCACAAAATAAATATTAATATCAATAAGCAGTTGTGTAAATAAGAATATTTGAGTATGTGTGGAATAAACCAAGACAACAACTTAATGATATGTTTCCCCTCTGTGGAATTGAACCCACAGCATTCCAAAATATAGGCATGCTGGATAGTTTCTTTACAGGACAAGATAACAAGCAGCACTTGGTCCTGCTTAACAAACAAGTACTGCTTGTGTTAATTCATATTTCTGCAGATAACGGATGAATATGGAAACTTCTGGCACTTATTGGTCATTATAATCTATAGAAATAACAACTATCAACACAGAAATGAAAGCATATGTGTAAGCTTTCAGATAGCCATTCCTCTTGGCTTAAACAAATGGGACTGTAGTAAGAATGTTCACTTTATTAAGAGGAAGGAAGTAAATAAGTTATGTATGAGTTACTATTCAGACATGCACAGCTGGAATAGGCAATACTGTCATATTATAATGAATAACTATGAAATGCAGTCATCAGCAGCCTAGGCAATATAGGTGTCAGTGATGCGCATATACAGTGGATTTGTGAAATGATGTTATATGTTGGAAAACAGATATACATCTGCTAAGTTCTGAATTATGTATATTAGAAACATTATTAAATAAATTATCAGCATGGAAATAGAACCCAAACTTATATGGAGAACAGTCACCATGTCTTCTTAATTATCCAGATGAGATAATTGTCAGAACAGCTCCTTAATGCTTATAAACACTATGTATCTGATAAATCTGGGACACAGTTATATCTCTAAATTCTGAAGAAATTCTCAGCTATACTTAGGATTGTGACACTTGCTGAAGGGATCCACTGACTGTCTTCATACCAGGTGACCCACTGACAAAGCTATCCTGCATCACTTTGATACGTCATCACAGTGGTGGTGAATCTGCACTCCAGTTTGGTAGATTCCTGTACGTCGTCAGTGCACCCTCACAATCTGGTTCTGGATGTTGCTTATCACGAAGATCCTTGGCCTGGCTGTCATCTAATGCTCCACTCCACCATATATGATCTGCATCTGTGTCCTCATCCTCAGTCAGTTAGGCACAGGGACACAATGCAGTCACCTGGAAGTAGTCATTGCAATACGCCATTGGAAAAAGTAGCATCAATAAAAAAATGGAAAAATGCTCACGGAGGTTCCACTCAGTTCACAGGTACCAATGATCTAATCTGTAAATGTATCAGAATCAATATTTAAAAGTGACACTTATGTCACATTATCAGATCATTGGATGATAATGGGCATATGCTATTCATGGTACTGTTTATCAATGCCTATTGTGTACTTGCATGGAGCACCTGCTGGTTACTCCAAACTATTGGTTAATGTACTGAATTTTGAGAAGTTACATGAAGGTTTGCAAACTGAATTCCAAAACCTAGAATTGTAATAAACCTCATTAATTATGCATGGTACAAATGGTACCTAAAGATGGGAGCACAATAGTTGTTCTCACTTTCAGTGATACCTGTGTCATAGGTAGTTGATAAGGTAAATTGTCACATGCTAGCATTTCTGTTTGGGGAAATATTAACTCTGTTAACATTACTCATTCTTAAATGTACCTGTTTACAGTTATTTTTATTAAAAATGTGTGCCGATGTGTGCTTTAAGACCAATGCTTGTAACATACTAGAGTTCTGTCTAATTTGCCTTTATGCATAAAGGTACTGTCATCTGCACTAAGGTCATGTTAATTTCCCATGTGCAGTTGTACTGATAGATTTACATAGCCAAAGTGATCAGTGCATGAAGACATATTACCAGATTATCGGTCTTACGGGTGACTCCTTACACTCTGTAGTGTATGTAAGGAAACCTATGGATTATGACAGTATCTGACTGTACTACATCCTTTTGTTGTTATGGATATTTCTTCATTGATGGTTCTTAACACAAGTCTTATAACTATTGTGTCAACATAAAAAGGATCTGTACTCTCAGTGGCCTGCTTACAGATACTAAGGTTTTCTGATGCTTGCTATAAGTTGTTCAAATGACAGTTTATGTGAATGCACACAGACTCCTGTGGTACAATGCAGTTGTCTGTGGACTTCCAAGCAACAGAGATGTTAATGTAAGGTGTTTGAATCACACAGACAGCCTCTATAGATATAACAACTTATGATGATTTTACAACTGTTATGTATGTAGACATTGATGTTCTTTTTTTATATTTCACATTAATATTTCCCACTGTCTGTGTTTTCATAGATGTTTGCATTGCACATTAATGCATACTGTTTATTGTGACATAAGCTGTCCACATAATCATCTGCATAACTGCTCCCCACAGGAATATGATCATGTACATAGCACTGTCTTTCATATGGCAAACAGACCTACTGGCAACAGTTTTTCCCCACATGAAGATTACATCATACTAGATGCTCTGTGACAAAATGGATGGAGACACCTTGGATGTACAGGAAATACAGTAAGGAGGAATGAAGTGTGGGCTGAAATCACAAATGTGATTAATGCAGTTGAAGGTCGCAACAGATCCTGTGAGTTCTGTCACCAATATTGCTCTGACATGATCCTCCGTGCAGCCAACATGTTATGATGGTATGAGAGATCGAAGGATTTCACAAGCAGTGCAACCATTGACACCCCCCCCCCCAATGAGATCACAATATTTCTTGCCTCACTGCATATGGTGAGTGGGGACACAATGCATCTGCAGGTGTAGAATAGAACCAGGAGTTCCAGGCCAAACATGTATGTCTTACTTTCCATGACATGGATGACGTAAGCAATAATGCCCAACAGGGTGTGTGTTAATGTGTAATTGCCATCAGCCCAGGGGTACTATGAAGCCTGACACCACAGGAGGAAGGCCTCTGCACCCCTGGAAGGTCATTAATTACTCATTAACGCTATCTCTGGAGGGCATTATTGCACATAGACAATGGGGTCTCTATAAAATTGTTGTGTTTTACTTACTTATTTTTTTAAAGTACTATATATTTTTTTTGTATATTTTTGATGTAAAATAGTTCCTCTGCCTAATATTTCAAACTTTCTGTAGTCTATGTTAATGGTGTTGGAGGAAGCATTTTACATTAAAAATATATATAAAAAAATATAGTACTTAAAAAAAAAGTAAGTAATTAAAACAATTTTGCAGACAGTTCATTCTCTCTAGCTCATACACAGTCATTTTGCTTTCATACATGCATTCATTCACACAGGATCTCTCTCACTTTCTCTCAATATCTCTCTCTGTCTCTCTCTCTCTCACACACACACACACACACACACACACACACACACACACACACACACACACACACACACACACACACACACATAGACACACACAGTCTTCTCTGCTTTCATACATGCAGTCACACACAAGATCACTTTCACTGTCTCGATATCTTTCTCACACACACATAGTCGCTTCTGCTTTCATACATGCATTCATTCACACATGATCACTCTCAGTCTATCCCGATCTCTCTCTCTCTCTCTCTCTCTCTCTATCTCTCTCACACACACACACACACACACACTGTCATCTCTTTCATACACTCATTCACTCACACAAGACCACTCTCTCTGTTTCTCTCAATCTCTCTCTCACACACACAGTCTCCTTTGCTTTCATGCATGCATTCACTCACACACACAGACAGAAAAATAAACAGAGACATATACATACATGCATACACACACATACACTTCTTTTCTTTTTTTTTTATATTCGCTAAATAGCAAAAGCGCTGCTTATCGAGTGTAAATGTAATGTCAGATCGGATGTTAGTTTTTTAGCATTCTGAGCTCCATGGCAGCTTGATATGCTGCCATGAAGCCGCGGACTCGTTTTTCACCAGGCATTACTTGTACATTAATTTTTATTTATTTTATTTATTTATTTAATATTTGTTGACCGGGAAAGTCCGACTAGGTTCCACAGATCCTGTTTTCAGCGAAGGCCCAGGGAGAAATGCTCCAGAAGCATGTCTTTAGAAATGTGGGAGGAAACCGGAGTACCCGGAGGAAACCCACATGAACGCAGGGAGAACATGCAAACTCTGCACATAAGGCACCCCAGCTGAGAATCGAACCAGAGAACCTCTTGCTGTGAGGTGACAGCATTAACCGCTGCACCACTGCGCCGCCCATTAATACCCTGCTGGAGAGCGTTCATTCTCCAATCAGGGTGCTGATGAACAGTTTTCCCATTCTCTAATACAGAGTAAATCACTGCATATTGCTGATGCATGCATATTCATGTAGTGTCATTGTGGATTTACAGCAGCAGAATTGAACTGTGCACACAGATCCCCACAGAGTGATGATGATGAATGTAAGTGTGATGACATGTAGTTATACAACTGTAGTACAGACAGAACAGTGCAACCAACATGTGCAATGTTATCTGCATTAATATTCACAGGTCCATTTACTTCTGGACAACACAAGGAAAGGGCACATGAGTATCACTGGATCTACTTTAAAACAGTGAAATTTTACTTACTCGAAATTCATAAGGTCGAGACGAGGACAGTGAAACTTCAGAAAGCCGAACTCCTGGAACATCATAATTTCACTCTGGGAAACTAACCATTGGGCCACCATGGTGAGCTCTGCCCTGTTCTCCACTGTAGTGTGATCTCAGAGTTGATATATTTAGTTAGGGGGGGTCTGAGGGCAAAGCCCCTCATGTTGGTGGGTTTAGTTTGCTTCCATTCGTATAGTAGTCATTGCCGACCCAGTGGTTAGTTTCCTGGAGTGAAATTTCAACAATCTGGGAGGTCGTCATTCTGAAGTTTCAGCATTGTCATTTTGATGATTTTAAAGTAGACGTTCATGTAGGTCAATGTTTTAAAGTAGATCCTTATCTCCATACTGTGTTACTGTGACCACTGCCTGTTATTTCCTTAGACTCAAGATAAAGAAAAGGCCAGAGAAATTGAAACAAAACTAAGAAAAGCTCCTAACTGGAAAAGCCTAGGCCCGCATGGAGTACCTAACTTCCAGCAAAAAGTATTAACATTGTTACGCAAAGTTTCAGCCTTTGTTTAAGAACAACTTATATGCACACCCTGAACACACACCAACCTGATTAACAACAGGAAAATATGACATTCCACTTAAGCGTGAACCTGCAAGTTATGCTAAAAACTATAGACCAATAACTGGCCTTCTGACAAGATGCCGACAGAGTTTATAATCATTTAGAAGAAAACTCAATCATGGCATTGAACAAAAGGGGAACAAAAGAAAGTCATATGGAACAAGGGATCATTTGTCATTAAATACAGTTATAATGGAGAATTGTGAAAAGGGGATAATCTAAGTATGGCATGGATATATTACAAAAAAGCATTTAAAAGCATCCCATATTCATGGATAAAGGAGTTTACAGATGTATAAGATAATCCCTGCACTGATCAATTACATTACAGTGACAAGCTACTTTGCAGCTAAGCCATGATAAAGGACATTCCAGTATGACTCTTTGCCACCTTTGCTTTTTTGTATTGCCTATAACCCATTAAACTGTCTGCTTAACAGATTGGGTCATGGTTACAAACTGGCTCCCAGACAACAGCAAACTGCAAATACTTCTCATGTTCTTTTTGTGGATGAGTTAAAACTGTATAGTTCATCAGATGAGGATTTGAAAGCACAACTGGAAATGATTAAAACTTTCTCAGATGATTTAAGAATGTCATTTGGTCTTGATAAATGTGCAAAAGCAACATTTAAAGTAGGAACGCTGCAGCCCCAAGAAAGTATCAGTCTATGGCAGAAATATGATATAAAGGAACTTGAGCAGAAGCGAGTATAGAAATATTTGGGAACTGATGAAGAACTGACAATAAAACATGAACAAATGTGAACAAAAGTCAGTAAAGAATATTTAAGAAGACTAAAATTAATACTGAAAACAACCCTGACATCTAGGAACAAGGTCAAAGCTATAAATCAATTTGCTCTTCATGTTCTGTTTTGGGGGGATTGACTGGCCCCAAAAGGTATTGGATCTGTTAAGAAAAATGCTTCATGCTTATCAAATGATATGTAAACATCAGTGTCTACCATTATTATATATACCTTGTTCTGAAGGAGGTATGGGCCTCCTCAAAATTGATTACATATATAGATCTGCAGTTGTAGGACTGTATACATATCTGCTGACCTCATTAGATCCAAATATAGTGAAAGTTTTCAAACATGAAGAGAACAAATCCAAAACAATTCCCTGTTTGTTTACCAGAAGCATATTGGTATCAAGCAGGAATGGAAATCAAACCAGAAGTAGACAAAAATCAGGAAGCAACTGAACATGCCAAAAAACAAACAAAAAAAAAAACAAAAGAAAGAATATAAGGAGGAGGATCAGATGAGAAGGTAAGAAATGTGGAAAAGGCAAATATAGTTGCAAGTACAGAAAACTCCTGGAACAACCTCATGCTGATCAAGATCTGATGCAGGAATGGTTAAGGAAAGGTGAATTTAAACCAAAAGATGAAAGGTTAATATTTGTGGCCCAGGCTAGTGGACTACATACATGGTGGTTTACAAAGTTCATTGAACATGTGGGAGAAACAGACAAATGCAGGTTCTGTAAAACATAACTGTAAACAGTCACACATCTTGTTGCTGGGTGTGATACACTAAATGCAGAGGTCTTGTATACTGAAAGGCATGACAGTGTGGCAAGACTGTTGCATTGAGGGCTGTGCAAAAATTATAATATTTGAAGTAGCTGAGAAGCATTGGAAAAATAGGCCACAAAGCATTATAGAGAATGATGAAGTTTATATCACATGAGATCACTCATTACCAACAGTTGAAAATAGATGTGAGAAAAACAGATATAGTAGCCAGTGTAAAGAAGACAAAAGTAACATTGATCATTGAAATTTCTGCACCCAGTATGTGTCTTACATACAGAGAGGCACAAAGTCTGGCCATTTACTAGGGGATGCTGGCTATGCACTGGAACCACAGATGATGATACCCATCAGAAATGCACACACACAAATGGAAGAACACCATAATGAGTCACAGTACAAACTAGGAACATCACAGAGGTGTGTTTGGGCTTCTGAAGTCATGGTTTCAGTGCCTTGATATAGCTGGTGGAGCCCTGCAGTACTCTCTAGCCACAAATATGTTCACAGTATGTATCATACTATACAATATGATCCTGCAGGAACAGCTTCAGCAGGATCAGCAAAGGGAAGGGATACACAACCCTCCTACAGTGCCTCGGTAACCACAGCTACAGTATCAGGAGTAGTCAGAGGATGAATGCCAGATGATGCCCCTCTAGGCAAACATAGGCATGCCCTGTATGCCCTGGCTTTGGCTAAGAGACAACTGATAGCACATTCACTGACAACCTAGGGCCCTAGGGAGTGACACTTTACTCCTACTCACATAAATATAGTGCAATTATTGTTGATGCCAGGCATCCCACACAGCCTGTACTTATCCATGTATTGGCTGTGTACTGCTTGCATCACTTAGAGTCACCCTTGAACTACTGTTCTGTCAACTGCTGCATTCATAGGGGAAGTATTTAACCTCCACACTTCTTGTAAGAATTACTATGATATGTTATTGTATGTACAGATCTGCTGCATTTATGCAAGGAAATATATCGGTTATGTGGACAGAAGTAACATCCACATGGGACTAAATATACCCAGTCCAATAGTATATGTTCCCTAATAATCACTAGGCTTCATGGTTGGAATATTCACTGCAAAGGTCAAGGGAGATGTTAAACAGTGGGATCACATGATATTTGGACTACTGTCTGTCCAAGCAGATCATGTGCTGTTGTTCCCCCACCCCTAACACAGCAGTGTTCCCATATAACTGCTTTAACAGTAAGTCAGCAATGGTATATCAGTAGACCAAGCAATGTCAGGGCTGTAACAAATAACTCAATCACACATTGTATGTCACACATAACACAGGAATAACAATGTACATATTTATGCTGTTGATTGTGTGATGGCTGAATCTTCTCTGTCTGGCAGCCTGTGTGGCTCAGTGGACTACAGAAGTTAGCATGGGTGATTGCTTTGATGGTTTTAATCTGGAAGTTGTCATCTCTTTTCCATGTGATGTAATATTATGTTGGTGTTTTCACAGATTGTCAGTCTGTCTGTGGTATAACATTATGAACCTCAGTAACATATTAAGTACAGCAAACAGCTGGAGAATGCCTGAACATTTTGAGTGAAGTGCAGTACTGCAGAAACAGGGACAGATGTCATTGGCTGTAATATACAAAATCCAGGACTGGAGTGCAGGTTGTTGTGGCCTGGAGTCACTTTATAAGTACTGGCAGTCCCACTGGGCATGCTTATACACTTAGTTAAAATGAATGCAATTCTGTTTCCCCTTCATCAAAATGTCCTGTTATGTACAGATATGTCTATACATACAGAGATGCATGTATACATATCCATCTGTCACTATCTCTTTATCACATGCATAGTATATCTATCTCTATGTGGTGTCAAATAGAATAGATATATACCGATATATGTAGCTATAAATATTAACAGGATACATAGGCTTTCCCCATATATCTACATAACACATATACATATCATACACATACACACACACACACACACACACACACACACACACACACACACACACACACACACACACACACACACACACACACACATACACACACACACAGCTACATTTATATACATACATCCCTGTCATATACATAAATATGTGTATGGATGTCTGTATTGTCCTACATACCATTATAATGGTGAGTAAATCTGCACTATCACACATCCATACTGTTGCTCAAAGGATCCAACATAAAGGCACAACAGTATATAATCCCCTTACCTACAGACACCTGTGCCTGCTGGATGTCACCAAGTAGACAGACACATGTGAGCAGGTGGCGTAGTGTATAATGTTGACAATGCACACCTGGGCAGGGCACATTGTTCCTGCCCACATGTTTGCCTATCTAAGTGAAAACAGCCACATATGGCCATACTGGTAACTGTACACAAACATAGCTAGGATAATAACAGTTATCTCGCTGCTAGCATACTAGATGCAGATAACAGTAAGAAGCAATATCACACTGCAGGCCACAGATGCTGTTCAACACAAGCCTAGTTTGTGTAATGCTCAAGTAGTGTGTCTGCAATCACATATATAACAGACTTAACCTGTGGCATGTGTAATAAGTACTGTGATCTATAGCGTGTAAGACTCGATAGGTAGGGGTTCTAATCTCTCTCCAGGCTACCTTATGTGTGTGTGTGTGTGTGTGTGTGTGTGTGTGTGTGTGTGTGTGTGTGTGTGTGTGTGTGTGTGTGTGTGTGTGTACACCCCTGCAAAACAACTGCCATTCCCTCATGGGCTATCCACTTGCAACAGTTATGCAATTTTTGACCCTGTAACTTGCTGCTGGCTTCCAAACTGCCCTCTTTTACAAGGCCTAATGATGTCATCCACCTTAAGACTACTAGCTGACAGTGTAGCATCAGACTTGACTTAAGCCATGGTACATGAGATAAGTACTGTGATCTATAATGTGTAAGACTAGCTAGGTAGGGTTCTAATATCACTCCTGGTGACTTGGTGTGCGTGTGTGTGCATGTGTTTGTGTGTGTGTGTGTGTGTGTGTGTGTGTGTGTGTGTGTGTGTGTGTGTGTGTGTGTGTGTATATATATACCCCTGCAAAACAACTGCCATGCCTTCAGGCGCTATCTACCTGCAATGGTTATGCACTTTTTGGCCCTGTAACTTTCTGCTGGCTTCCAAACCGTTCTCTTCTACAAGGCCTGACAATGTCATCCACCTTAAGATAACCAGCTGACAGTGTAGTACCAGACTTAAGCCATGGCATGTTCAGTAAGTACTATGAGCTATAATGTGCAAGACTAGATAGGTAGGGGTTCTAATCTCATGCGAGGCTAATTGGTGTGTAAATATATCCATATAATATAAATATGATCACCTTGGTAACTTAAAAATAGGTAGGGTTTTGCAGTATTTTATTTGTAGCGTGTGATTTGCCCCCCCCAAAGGACTGACCAAAACAAGGCCTGCTGATGTCATCAAGCATATGTCCTGAACTGACAGTGCTAGCAGACATGAGGTGTGTTTGCGTGCATCACATACTGTGATCTGTAGTGGGTAACATTACATAGGTAAGTGTTATAATACATGTGTGCTTTGGCATGTCCTGTACGCAGTGACTGGAAGTGGTGCTAGCCTCAATGTAGCCATGTTTGTGTGTGAGCCTGTTAGAGCATTTTACATCATGTTATGGAACCACAGGACATTTGGCCTTCACTAGCATAATGGCCATACAGCCCTAACAATCATAGACATCTTTATACCCATAGTTACAGGATCAGCACATATTGCCCCAATACAAGATGGACACAGGCAGATGCCCTGTGCTGAGATGTCAGTTGCCCAGCCAATCATACAGACAGCATGTGCTCAGGTGCTCTGTATGCCATTAAGCAGGGTCCTGTTTCAAGGGAGTGTTTAAGTCTGCTAGTCAAATTTCTCCCACAAGCATGTAGTACTAATGTCACATATGAGGTTAATGTCCTTATAGTGAGTTATCCATCTGCTATGCCTCCTACAGATGGGCAGCATATGCAGTAAAGCAGGGTCACACATTGCCTTGTATGCGAGGCACAGGTCACCTCTGTGTGGTCTATATGCCACAAGTGATAATGACACTCATTGCAGACTATCCCCATTGAACATATACTGAAGCCGTGAAGTGTCCTTGTGAGGGACCATACTGTTGTGTGCAATCGTCAGTATTGCTTGGAAAGGTACATCACCAAATGGCCATTGCACTAAGATATTGGCATGCTGAGGGAAGAGTACTTGAAGGTTATGAGTATGTCACTTAGAGGTGACAGTGGCCTCAGATATGCCATATAATTCTACATACCACTGTAGAAACATGGTGATCTGAGGCACATTAGGTTTATACATGTGTGGCCAGGTCTGTGTTCATTCACCCCTGAGTATGTACATCACATGTTGCAATTGATGTGCTACTTACCAGGTACATAGGTCTAACTGATGGAAATGATATTACATGTATATTTTCATGGAGTTTATGACCATTAGTATGTCAATGGGCATGTGCACGCAATACCCTCTTGCAGGATAGAGACATACTACAGAGATTATATGAGTGCTCACAATTTGCAGGCATCAGCCAACATTGTTAGCTACAGTCAGTCAGTCAGTAGTGACGTGTATTGGTTTAAATGGATTCCAAGCAGTAGAGGACCCCAGAACTGCACCCTGTTGAGCACTGCTACATACCGATCAGCTATTGGGGGTGGATGTCCCTATGTTGCATATGTGTGCCATCAATGAGCCACTTAGTGACCCCTACAATTACAGTATCGTGGATGCCTAAGTGAGTGCTTTGAAATGTTGCCTGAGTGGGGGATATAGTCAGACAGCTTTGCTCAGTCTAGGGGATTGTATGCCCTGATGTCCCCTCACCCAGGTCCTTGGTGACTGCCTTAGAAATATCCATCACATGTAACAGTCATGTTCCCCTAGTCACACATCCAAACTGTGTACAGTCAACTGTGTGTAGAACACATATATGTGTGCTGATCAGCTCCATGATGATTGCCCATACAAGTATACAGGTATGGATACTTTGACAAAGAGGTGTATAGTTATGTTAGTCAGTGGATGCACCATCTCTGTTCAAGGGTATAGCAGTTGCTGTTGTCTACTCAGTTGGTGTGCATCCAGTGGTATCAGTATGATTGCAAGGGTTTCCCAATGGTATTAGTAATCCTTGTCAGATCACATGTGGGATGCAGCCTGGAATGTTAGCATGTACAATGGATGCTGTGTGTCTTTCAGTGAGAGGCCAGTTACAAACTGCACTGTAAATATGCAAGCTATGGGACAGGTTGTAGAAATGTCATGTGTCACTTGTGGTGGGGACAAGGGAATGTAGTTGACATAGTCAGTGTGGGGGTACAGATTAGGTATGATTACAGACCCATCATATGTGGCATCAGGACATATGCAGTCACTGACAATCTGGGCCTGTCCTTTGAGGTCACACATTTAGCTACACTGTGTATTGTGGTTCTGCTCTGTGTAGATGGCTAATTTTGTCACTTACCATGTCTACACAACATCACAACAACACTATGTGCTTCTTTCAGCTGAGGGGGTACTGCCTCCATGTTAGGAGGCACTCTCACCTCAACTGTTATACAGGACTGTCTACCTGTTATTGTACAGCCTGCTAATGGCAGTGGTCCACCAGTCAAGTTTGCTTAGCCATGATGAGTCTGTGTCCCTCCTGTCACCTACAGCTGAGTTCATGCAGTTGAAATGCTGATGACATAATGCATGGGTGTATAGCTCTGCCTACTTGCCTGTCCCATCTGAAGAAGGAGGTACAGTCACGCTATGTTAACCATCCCACAGGAGGTAATAAATGGCTTTCTTGACATATATGTCTGTATTGTCTGTAAGGGGGGGTTATGTGCTGGTAGTTCTAAGGAGACTGACCTGTGGCCAGATCCCACCAAGGAAGACTCACATTGGCTGGACTGGTCACTCATATTGGTAAACACATAATGCAATACATTGTGTTCATATTACACTTCCCTAAAGTGTTTGTCTATGCTCTGTACAGACACCTTGTATGACTCTCTTCTTGCAACATGCTGGAAGTAACTGCAATACTTACTTTCACAGAGGACAACTAGCATGTAGTGCCAAGTGGTATCCCAGATCTCTGAGTCATGTCACCTGAAATGTAATGATAGGAATTACCATGGATATGAGCACTAACACTGTTGTACACGTACTGACATTGGAACAAACACTGTTACTTTTTTCGAGGCCAGATCATGCCTACTGACTGTAACTGGCAGAGCCAATTGATTGTTACAATCTGCAATGGACGTCGGACATATGTCTCACTCCAGCAACCATGTCCTGACAAGGTGTATGACAATATTAGCACAACAGGCCTTGCTAGAAACTGTGGATGTTATGTACAGAGCATTATGTTAGCTAGTGGATACACACGTGTCTAACATTCATACTCTAGGAAGATAACATTGGGAAATTTATGCTGCAATGATGCCAGTCACCAGTGGAGTTCACCATCCTCCATTATTGGCATACTCCATCTACCTATTCCCTCTCTGCAGTCACAGTCACTGTCAGTGACCTCTGATTAAGTACATTAGCAGAATACCACACAGAACCAATCGTTATCCAGGATGGCCTAAGACACAGTCAGTTGTTCTCTGAGCCACTGACTAAGACTAAATGCCAATGACTGCACAATACTATCCTGTGAGAAATCATCCACCCCTACAAAATATTGTAGTGTCTGCACACAGTTGAGCCATTACACATGGAGTTATGGACACAGAGACTAATGTAGTTTTTGACTCTCACTGGTCGGTAAGGTGAGGGTGCATTCACTGTTCTACAACCTATAGCGAAGGTTTGGTATGTAAATCCCAGACTGTCACTGCTTTACTGAATGTGGCAGTCACCTCACCTATCACTGTGTGCAATGCCACCTTTGCTGTGCCACTATACAGGCATATCATACAACTGTAGCAGCCACACAAGTTCCACGGTACATTAATACACAGTGTAGATAACATGTCCTATGGAGTCTATGTCACAACCATACATGTGTAGTCTGTCTCCTACATGCTTTGGAAAGGATGTGTATGATTCCATACAGGGAGGTGCCAGATCTCACTGTGTACCTCCTGCATATCCATGACAGGACTAACACATGTCTCACCTGTTCAACACATCTACAACATCACTGTGGTATACATAGTACATGCTGGAGAGATGGGTATGTAACACAGATAGTACACCCTACATGAAGCAGGCCCCCCATGCATGTGAAGTACACATCTGCTGTGACACACATCACGTGCAGGTGACACAATGAGATGCAGAACACAGCAATCATAAATGGTGTCGAGCAACTGTCTGTACTGGACACAGGATATTTGTAGATGGGTCTTCTTCATCACCACAGCTTGTAGATGTGTGAGTTCTCAAAACCCTGGTGACACTTATCAAGGTTAGCAGATCTGTTCACAGATTAGGGATGCATGAGTACGCTGAATGCTGCCATCATCCTTGTTAGCCTGTTATACACATATGAACCTATGGAGCCATGCACGTATAGTGCTGTACCTTGCTGAAGACATATTTCTGCTGTGCTGACATGCCATCCTCTGCTGCTTTATTGCTGCTGTGTAGCCATAGGTTATCCCAATAGACTCCTGAAACAGAAAGAAACGGAAACAGAAACAGGTCCATGACACACCTGTCATTGTGTAACTATACAGCCATTACAACATCATACAACATAAGGTACACAAAAGTATGTGGTGTACTCATGACAAATGCCAGCATACAGTACCTGTCATTAACCACTACAAGTGGTATGGCAAAACAACACTGTATTACACAAGTACATGTTACCTAATATAGTCACTCTGTGCATCAGACACATAGCTTCATTTCCCTGCATTGATGGTGAGGATGACAGGGATATGGTACAGGTATCATCACTAGCACAGGGTGTTGTGTGGGGGTGTAGGAGGCCAAGGCTGACCCAAACAGTTAAAAGAATGTGAGTGAGTCAGGAAGGGAAGCAGGTAAGATGGACCATGGATAGGTGCCATGTGTGTCTGTAGGTGACTTGCATTTGACAGTGGTGTGTGAGTGTGTGCATGTACACAGTCAAGCTCAGTGCTGCATCGTAAATCTTAAAGGTCTTAAAGATTAAATTAAATTAATTAATTAAATCTTAAATTACATGTATATATGTTGGACAGCTTTGGACCGTACATGGTAGAATTGACAGTTCACCATCTCTGGCCCCAAATACGGGAACTGGCTCTGCCAGGAGTTGCACTGGCACCTCCATGCCCAAGGTCAGAAGTGGTGCTAGTACCTGATGGTGACTGCTGTCTGCTGGGACTCTGTCCCCCACGGGAACACCCAGAACCATGAGCCCATGGCCTGCCATGTCATGGTGTGGACAGGACACTCCCCTCTGTAACACTGGATGTATTGCCACTATGGGAGTGTGATTGTGCATGGCCACATGGACTTTCAGCAGATGGGGTTGCTGACCTCTGTCCATGGGAACAAAGCTCAACTTCAACCACACATTCCAGCACAGAAGATGTGCAGTCCAAGACAGACACTGTCAATGTCCCCACCATCCAGCTGTCCAATATCTGTGGCCTCTGGGGACTAGGTATTTGTGGGCATACTGACTGTGTGTGGTAAAAATGAGGGCAGAAGAGGGATGTCAACCTCTGGGACAGATTCAGCCCCTGAATCCCCCACCTGTGCCACACTGTGGCAACCATCATCATTAGAGTTTGAGGAGACAGCGACATCAGGCTGTGCAGTTGACAGGTACCAACACTCCCAGTCACCTATGATAAAAAAGGAAAAAGCAGTACATTAATACCTCCACTATTATGCTCTGCAGTACTATGTTGTGATTCAGGTAAGGCTCTATACACTGTCATTGCTATAACAGACCTGTTGAAAACCCAACGTCATATAGAAGGACATGAGGAGAGTACTCTTCTCACTAACAGCTGTAGTTACTTGAGAATAACATCTCATTACACTGCAATCTCATCAGCAACATTGAGATACACTGTTGGTATTTGTGCAGACTCTGCACAGTTGACACATATGACACTCTGTAGTGTCCTGACAATACCGTCACATCTATCAGTCTGGTCACACCTATAAAGCATAGGTATGAGTCTAACATGTGTACTGTCAGAATATATGTGTGCAGTTGGCAATCATGTTGACAGTAAAGCAATGCAGGCAGCAGACCTGGGACAACAGTCTAGGGATTACAATGCTGTAAACCTACATCTATAACAAAACAGTGTCATGCTTACCAGGAGCAGGACCATGGGTTTGGCCAATACCTGATGGACCTGTGAAAAGGTGAGGGAGAGGTAATGTCAGTACCACCACATGTTCCACCACCACAAGGTAATACGTCCATATATCTCACATTTACAGTAGTTACTGTGTTAAATGTTACATTTGGTCAAAATCTGAGCATGACAGTCAAACTGCAGTGAAACTCTTCTCCTCTCCCACAAAAGGAGACAGCCCTGACACCCATGTAAGACTGTTGGTCATCTCAGTTGTTGATCTTCTGGTCTCGGTGTTCTCATCGTTGGTGTTTTGGCATGTCAGTGTTTTCAAGTAGACCCATATATATATATATATATATATATATATATATATATATATATATATATATATATATATATATATATAAATCATACAACCCTATTTTAATGCAAACATACATTTCACTTGGGAAGAGTTCTAGCTTTAAGGATAGGCTTCAAAGGAACTTTATCATTTAAACATCTACCAATGTCAGCTCATAATCTAATAATCCATCTAAGTTCTGATGTTTCAGTTAAATTCTCAATATCACCCCCACAGTCATTAATTTTGATCACCTCCATAACTAAAAACCTAAAAGAATGCGTTGAACCTAAAGCTGAAACATGTTTAGCTAAAGCATTGGTCACAGTGCCATTCCTGATAGCATAAATGTGTTCCCTAATCCTGTCTCTAAACCTCCTGTTAGTTTTCCCTGCATAAAATGAGGAACACAAACAACATACAGCTAAATATACCAAATTCTGGGAATCACAACTAGCTTTAGCTCTACAAGTAAACAATCTTTTATTGTCCAGGCGCTCAAATTGCACTTATTACATGGGAGTATACTACCTATACATTCAATAAGAAGGGGCACTCGAACCATTCTTAGGATAGCATAGCAAACGTCTCAAAGATTTCCTATTTTTAAATACAAAGTTCAGCACCTCGCCCACTATATTCTTAACATCGGAATCACTGGTCAAAATGGGCCAATATTTTTTAATAACTCCTGTTATTAGGTTAACATTACTAGTATAGAAGGTAGGAACACGTGCTCTGCCTCTGTTAAGCCTTAAATCACATCTGTTCACTTCAGTACTTTCTGAAAAATAAGGCTTAGCTGTAGTTAATCTCAACTCTGGAATTCTGTTAAGAATCCTCTCAGTGGCTCTATCCTTGTACCCTCTCTCATTCACCTTTACTCTCAAAGCCCCTAACTCTTTCCTAAAATTGTCATCATCTACATTCAACAGACTGAATTAGCTATATATGGAGTGTAAGGTGTTGCCCTTTTAAATGCTGCAACATTGTTGCCATGGTGTTTTATGATATGATTGATTGAGTTGTATCTATCTCTGACTGGACGATTGATATATGAATAGTAGTATTTAAATGATTTGTAAGGTTGATTTAAATGTCTGAAGCAGCAGTTTTTGAATACTTGAAAGCTCTAACATTCTTCAATAAATTCATGATGATTTTATTCCCCTTTTGCCTTGTCGTGGTTCACTATATAGGTTCATAGGTTCATAGGTAGGTACTAGGCTATCTGCCCGAGGGCATTTATAAGCCTAATTAATCCACAATACAGAATCTGGCGAGTCCAAAGGGCATCCAACAAACAATGCTGAGTAAGCAAATAAAAGTTTAATGCAGTAGTTTGAAGCGCTTTTCATCTGCAACATATGCAGACTTCCTCAGAAACATGTTTAAAAGTTACAATCAGTCCTTAAAAAAGGAATCATACTCTCTAACTACTAAGAACATCAATAAAACAATTAAGTGCAATTAATTAAGCAAAAGGTTACCATAGACACAAAATCCTCCAGACAGTTGACTCCACCATTATCCTAAGCAGTAGAAAATGTAAACTGCATTGTCCGACCCTAAAAGAATAAATGAAGGGCTTCCATAAAGAAAACCACACGTCCACTTACACAATGTGTATATATTAATACTGAGTTTTAAAAACTACTTATTGAACACGAATCGTTCAAAAAAGAAAAACAGGATTGAACGATTTGTGTTCAATAAGTAGTGTTTTAAAACTTAGAAGTTTACAGAGATAACCCAGTGTGGGCTTCATATTAATTTTTTACATTCACTTTTTATTTTTTATAACACGACACCACACAGTTTGAATAACTGAATTAACATCTTTGACAGGGCATTATATAGTACTGAATGCAAATACTATCAGTATTAATATATGCACATTGTGTAAGTGGACGTGTGGTTTTCTTTATGGAAGCCCCTGATTTATTATTTTAGGGTCGGACAATGCAGTTTACATTTTTTACTGCTTAGGATGATGGTGGAGTCAACTGTCTGGAGGATTTTGTGTCTATGGTAACCTTTTGCTTAATTAATTGCACTTAATTGTTTTATTGATGTTCTTAGTAATTAGAGAGTATGATTCCTTTTTTAAGGACTGATTGTAACTTTTAAACATGTTTCTGAGGAAGTCTGCATATGTTGCAGACGAAAAGCGCTTCAAACTACTGCATTAAACTTTTATTTGCTTACTCAGCATTGTTTGTTGGATGCCCTTTGGACTTGCCGGATTCTGTATTGTGGATTAATTAGTTTTTCTGGTTTACTTGGTTTGTTCAGCATTTATAACCCTAGCCAGAGTGTGTCAGTTTTTGCCATCCCATTGATTAATTAACTGATCCTCTGTCAAGCAGAGCCAATGAAGTGATCCCAGGGGTGTATTTTCTGTTACCCATCCACTCGTCAATGTTTCTCTTGAAGAGTGTTATTGAGGGGCTCTGCCTGATGTAATTTGGAATTTTGTTCCAAAGCTTGGGGCGTCTGTGACAGGAATCTATCCCTCCAGTATGTTCTATTTATTGTTGTGGCAAGGTTTAGCTCACTAGAGCGCGTGGCTCGCAGTGACTTGGATTTCTTTAGGTGGAGCATGTCCATCAATTCTGAGTTGGACATGGCTTTGTAAGTCAGGCAAAGATCACCTCTGAGTAAACGATATGCCACTGAGAACAGCCGGAGTTTTTTTCAGTCGGGCTGCATAGGACATATGTTTGAGGCCAGTAATCCTCTTGGTGAGGTACTTTTGTGGTTTTTCCAGCTCTTGGAAGTGTCTTGTGAGGTACATCCCAAACGAGGCATTGTGCTCTATGATGGGTCTAATGAGTGACGAGTAGATGAGCACTATAACCTTTTTATTTCTAGATGTGAACCCTTTAGTAATTAGATGGACCACATAGAAGGATTTCCTAACTACTTTGGCAATATGATTGTCAAAGGAAAGATTACTATCTACCTAGGTCCCCAGATCTCTTATTACCTTGTCTGTATTAAGGAGGCTGCCACCTATGTGGTAATTTGTGAGTGTTTTGTTTTTCCCAAATGGGATGACTATGCATTTTTTGGCATTTAGCTTGAGGCCATGACTTTGACACCAGGTGCCAATTTCAGTAAGGCCCTTTTGGAGGATGTCCGTGTCAGCTGGAGAGTCAATTATGGCTTCCAGTTTGCAGTCATCGGTGAATTTGGTTAGCCATAGTCCTCCTGTGTTTGCCTGTACTTCTGAGAAGTATATTCTGAACAGTAGGGGTCTCAGGATCGAGCCTTGTAGGACACCACTTGTGATTGGTTTAGAGTCGGACCTGGAGCCCACTATTCTTACCGTGTGAGTTCTGTCTGTAAGCCAGTTGGCAACCCATCTTGTGATGTAGGGGTTTATGTTCAGGCTGGTGAGTTTTTCTGTAATACCTGAGTGGGGAATGGTGTTGAAAGCCTTGGCGAGGTCTAGGTAGGCTATGTGAACCACCTTTGCCTCATCTATGGCCTTGGTGACTGTCTCGAGGAAGTCAACCAAGTTTAGTAGGTATGACCTGCCCTTAACAAAGACGAACTGGGTCAGGTCAAGTGTTTGGAGGTTCCCAATGTTTTTCTATTGGATTTTAATTTTGGTGTCTGTTATTAGTGAACCATTTATTTGGTCTGCTGCTATTGGTGTGAGTCTATTTTCAGAGTAAGGTGAATACAGGATTCAGACATTTTTAATTTGGAAGCTTAAAGTTAGATTTGTGGTGGCTGTCCTCAGAATATAATACCATGCTGCACAGAGCATGTTTTCAAATGAACTTAGTTAAAAGGGTGGATCAAGGTGCTCACTGGGTGGAATGAGAATTTGTATGACTCTATAATTTTGCTGATCATGACTACCCATTATTTTTGCCAGCTGACATTTTGTAACTTTTCCAGTGAACATGTATTAGCAAATAGCTTGCAAGAGAAACAATGATTCATTTATTTCACTCTGGCTTTATTACAGTGTGCACTGCTCTGATGCCATTTAATATAAATATATTTAATTGGGTGGATGGAAATATCTTTTTTTCTGGCTTATCAAAATATTCTGCAAACACTGCTTCAGATATCAGTAGATTAAAAGAGAGGCATGTATACAAAGATATTACAAATAAACAAGGAGTTTAATAAATGACATCCATGCACCATACAAGAAACAAAGGTGAATTTGTTTGGAATGTAGCACTGGTATGTGTCAGCACATGCGCGCGTGCGTGTGTGTGTCTGTAAGCATATCAGCATGTGATTTAGTGCATGTATGTGTGTGTGTGTCTGTTTGTGTGAGCATATGTGTGTGTGTGTGTGTGTGTGTGTGCTATTTCTTATGAACCACCATTGGTCTGTTTTCTTGAAGTATTAACCATATGCACTGCAAACTTTGTGTATAAATTCCACTCACCAGTACACAAACATACCATCTTCACCTCTTAGCACAAGAAATCTGGACAAAACCTAAAATAATGGATGATCAAAAGCCCAAAAATATGGACAAATTTTAAATATTGCTCTTATAAACAAAGAAAGTTGCTAGAATAACATAATTTGCATTATCATGCATTTCCTGAAGGAAATGAAGGCTGAAACTGAAATATATGTCATTATTTAGGGACTTCGGTCCTAAGTGATTTGCAAGAAAACCACAAAATTACAAGGTATGTACATAAAGTACATTTGTTGTCCAAGACTTCACATTATGTTTGCCTGCACTGCAGTCAGGCTATGCTAGTTAACTGACCACTCAAATATTTCCTAACTTAACCTGGCCTGTGCTGTAGTCCTTATCTTCATTATGTTGATTAGCCATGTATGTAGTGACATGAAACATAACATTTTATTGTATCATAAATTAAAATATATTTATTTATTCTATTTTATTCAATTTCAAGCATGTATTCAAAGTTACTTAATTATGTGGCTACATTTTTATTGGAATTTTAGGGGCTTCATAATAGATACTTGATGTCTTGTTGGTGAAAACATTTAATTTAGATAACATTCTTAAAGTGAAAATAGGATACTATTAAGATTTATCTTCTGAGTTGACATGCTTATCTGTTCTTGAATGGATCACTACAGTATTTGCAATATGTCCAACATATCCCATTGAAGGTTACCACATACTTGATTAAGGGATGATTACAATAAGACCACAACTTGTTATGTATTCAGGAAATGAACAGGCATCTGACCTATTCATGCTTATCTGATACAGAATCCCATGTTTACAAGTTTGTAATGACAATCCCAGCAAACAAAAGGAAGGAGCATATTTTCAGCACCAAACAGCAAAGGAGTGAATTATGTAAATGGAATTAGCAGTTACAGAAACATAAGCACTTTTACTGAAAACTAGAAGTACATGGATATTACTGCAGCCAACAGCATGAGAATGTAATGTTATTTACATCAGAAGCAAATGCAAAAACAAGGAAAGGGTTAAGTAACACAAAATGGCAGGAAGGTGAAATAACGCATTCTTACATGCAGAAGGGGAGCACAGGCATAAACAGTATAAAAGGATAAGCATATAGTCCAACAATATGGATCATATTCATAGTCCCAGGTTTCACACTTGTGTAGAGGAGCACACTTACGCCCATAAGAAAACACAGTTGTTGTTGTTGTTGTGTCTTTCAGCTTTTCCCGGTTAGGGGTCGCCACAATGGAACTCCGGTCCACTAATGATTGGCAGTAGATTTTTACGTGCCGAGTTGCCAGCCCTGACACGCAACCTTCAACGAAGGTATGCCCATTCACGCATGTCTCCACACAGAAGACGCTCTAGTTGAGAATCGAACAGGACAACGTCTTACTCTGAGGCGACAACGCTACCGCAGCACCACCACCGTAAGCGCACGTTTTTCACACTGACTAGGTAAATGCATATGGTATTTTAAGAATCATGCTGACTTATGGGAAAAGCATGAAGTAGCTGAAATTAATCAGTAAGTATGTGAGAAGGACTGTGTAAAATCCTTAAACTTCATACAGTTTTGTAGATATTCAGACATTAAAGATGAACATGGCTATGCACAGTCAAGTTTGAAAGACTGAAGGCAAGCAGTAGACAGCACAGCTTTTATTATTAATATTTAAAAAAGGTAAATGGGTTTAATATATTTTATATATAGATATCCTTATGTAAACGCAAAGATTGGTTTCTTAAAAGAATGGAAAGATGGACAAAGGAAAGATTGACAGGGGAAAACATAAAGCGGGAAACACAGAAGAAAAACACCAGGAGGGTTGTGCTGTAGCAGGTGGGAGAGGAGTGCAGTGGTACTATGTTTTTGTCAGGGGAGAAACCCACCTGTTTTTGCAAATTTTTTTACTAATAGGGCAGTGTGGGTAGAAAGTGGGTAAGAAGGTGTAGAAGACAGGATAAGGGAAGGATGAGAAAAAAAGAGTCTCCAGTCGACAAAACCTCAAATATTTTCACTGCCTGATGGTGTCGCAGTAGAGGACCATGATGTTGAGGTGGCAGGGGCCTGTGGTGGTGCAGTGGTACATGCTGACTGGGGCTGCAAGGCTGTATTTGCTGAAGAGAATTCTGGAATGACTTAGGTTGTCTGGCCACTGCCTTTCTACTACATCTTTAACCAAGTCTCAAAGCTCACATTCAGTGAGGCTTGCCAGGCTGCCACATGCTAGGCTACCTACAGGACTGGTGCCACTACACTGTGAGGATAACAGCGGATAGGCAGAGGGTGAACATTCCTTAACTTGGAAGGTACATGGCTGTGCTTCTCCTAAGGATACTGGAGCTGTATAAAAATAAAAAGAAATGGGAGTGAAAGAAAAATAAAGAAAAACAAAGGAATGAGTAATTAAAATAGGAAGAAAAGAGAGAATGGGGCAACTAGGAAATACAGACAAATTATAATCTTACACATTTTTTCAGTTTTTATCATATCTTTATATTTTAATAAATGGTTCAGTTTTATTTTTATGAAGTCTTTACTGAACTAAAACAAAAAAAAATGTATGAGAAGTGCTTGTGCGTTCATGGAAACAATGAGTGGTGTTTTCTCATTTGCAGTCTAATGCTACTAATGAGATATGCTGGGTTAACATAAGAATATTCATTTATTTATTTATTTGCATTTGTTTACTGGGATAGTCCACTGGGCCATTAAGAGCCCCTTATCAGTGGAGTCCCAGGGAGAAAAGCTCCACAGTAACATGAACATAGAGGTGAATACATACAATGCAATGAAATTTCAAATGTATATGCAACAAAGGCAAAATAGTTAATTAATTGAATTAATGGTAAAACAAAAACTGACAAAGAGAACAGCAAAATTAAAAAGGTTAACATTACATACATCTTTCTGACACTAGACTAGTAAGGTTTCCACTTGACATTATTGGATAGTGGATATGAAAACATCAATGTCATCATTAAGCAAAAGCAGTTAGGTTTAGAAAGCTGGAGGCTTGGTGGAGTGCAAGTCCAGACAGAAGACATGTAGTAGTTTTGAAAGAGGCAAGATTCTGATTAGCTCTAATAGTTAATGGTAGGGCATTCCAGTTTTTTGCTACAGACCAAGAGTAGACAAGCTGGCCATCTGGTAAGTTTGGTTTGTGTACCTACCTCTCTCCCTCTATCTCTAAGAATTTCCGAGAACTCTGAACACTTCAAAACCCAGCTGCATTCTTACCTTTCCCAAAAATGGAAATGCAATTGCACTCCACCTACCTAACCTGCTTAATACATAAATACTTTATAACACACAAAGTTTGTTCTTCCTTACACACTATTGATTAACCCTATGTACTGCCTTCATGCTAATGCTACCTCTATACCACTCTCAGAGGATTTAAACCTCTGTATTAATTTAACTCATGCTAATATTCATGCATAAAGAACTCATCCATGCTAATGTTACTTCTATATCATTCTCAGATGATTTAAACCTCTGTATTAATTTAACCTTGTACTACTGTTCTCAACCACTAAACAAACATGTACATATGCTTTACATCCTTCTCCAAGCTGCTGTTTAACTTTTGTTTAGTTTTTGCTATTTTGTATGTAAAATTTCCTTAGTTTGTTTCAGTTTCCACTATGTATTGTACTTCATATTATGGAGCTTGTACTATGTATTAATGAAGCTTTTCTCCCTGGGCCTCCACTGAAAATGGGCTCTTTGAGTCCAGTGGACCTCCCCCGTCTTCAAACTGGAAAAAAAAAATAAATAAATAAATAAAAGGTTCTGATTCTTGGATCTGAGCTGTCTCTTTGGATTGCAGAAACTAAGTATCAAACTAAGAGCAGGG